>NW_022436995.1:9685305-9760132 GCF_009761245.1 Sapajus apella
TTTTTTTTTTTTTTTTTTTTTTTTTTTTTTCTGAGACAGAGTCTCACTCTGTCACCCAGGCTGGAGTGCAGTGGTGCCATCTCGGCTCACTGCAACCTCCACCTCCTGGGTTCAAGTGATTCTCATGTTTCAGCCTCCCAAGTAGCTGGGATTACATGCGTGCACCATCACACCTGGTTAGTTTTTGTATTTTAGTGGAGATGGGGTTTCACCATGTTGACCAGGCTGGTCTCAAACTTCTGACCTCAAGTGATCCACCTGCCTTGGCCTCCCAAAGTGCTGAAATTACAGGTGTGAGCCACCTGGCCTATGTGAAGTTTTATGCCATTATTTGGAGTTAGACTGTGATAATTGAAAGATGTATATAGTAAACTCTGGAGCAGTCATTCAAAAGTAAAATAGAGATAGAGCTAATAAGCCAAAAGTGATAATAAAATAAAACCATGAAAATATTTTATGAATAAAAAAGAAGGCAAACAAAAGGAAAAAGGGAAAAAGAACAGTTGGGACAAATAGAAAATAGCAAGATGCTGTATTTAAATATAACCATATTTATAGTTACATTAAATAAAAATGGCCCAAACTTTCCAATTAAAAGGCAGAGACGTCAGACTATATAAAACATCTACCTGAATAAGCTCTAAATATAATGCATACGTGGGTTAAAAGTAAAAGAATGGGAAAAATAGAATATATACAAAGCAAATGCTAACGTGAAAACAGCTGAAATGGATGTATCAATTTGTGCAAAGTGAACTACAGAAGAAAGGATTATAAGCAGAAATAAAGAGTGACATTTTATGATGAGAAATGGGCCATTTCATCAAGAAGACATGACTAAATATGCATACACCAAGTAATAGAGCTTCAAAGTACATGGAAAAAGAACTGACAGGCTGAAAGACAAAACAGAAACATCTACAATCACAGTTGTAGATTCCTCCCTCCTTCCTTCCTTCCTTCCTTCCTTCCTTCCTTCCTTCCTTCCCTCCTTCCTTTCATCAGAGTCTCACTCTGTCACCAGGCTGGAGTACTTTGGCACAATTTCGGCTCACTGTAACCTCTGCCTCCTGAGTTCAAAAAAATTCTCCTGCCTCAGCCTCCTGAGCAGCTGGGATTACAGGCATGCGCCACCATGCCCAGCTAATTTTTGTATTTTTAGTAGAGACGGGGTTTCTCCATGTTGGCCAGGATGGTCTCCATCTCTTAACCCCATGGTCTGCCCTCCTAGGCCTCCCAAAGTGCTGGCATTACAGGGGTGAGCCACTAGGCCTGGCCCACAGTTGTAGATTTCAACACTTATCTCTTACTAATTGACAGAACAAGGAAATAAAAAACCAATAAGTATATAAAAGACTTGAACAATACTGTTAAATAACTTAACCTAATATATAGTTATAAAACACTATACCAGGCCAGGCGCGGTGGCTCACGCCTGTAATCCCAGCACTTTGGGAGGCCAAGGCGGGTGGATCACGAGATCGAGAGATCGAGACCATCCTGGTCAACATGGTGAAACCCTGTCTCTACTAAAAATACAAAACATTAGCTGGGCATGGTGGCACATGCCTGTAATCCCAGCTACTCAGGAGGCTGAGGCAGGAGAATTGCTTGAACCCAGGAGGCGGAGGTTGCGGTGAGCTGAGATCACACCATTGCACTCCGGCCTGGGTAACAAGAGCGAAATTCCATCTAAAAAAAAAAACACTATACCCAGCACTGCCAGAATACATGCCTTCTTCAAGTGTACATGGAACATTCACAAATATGCCATATTTTAAGCCATATACAATCTCAATTAATTTATAATGAATGAAATTATACCAAATATATCCTCTGAGCATGCAGAATTAAAGAGGAAAAAGACACATATCTAGATAATCCCTAAATATTGAGAAATTAAACAATGTGTCTCCATGTAACCCAATAGTCAAAGAAGAAATTGCACCGATGGCTGGGTGTGGTGGCTCACACTTGTAATCCCAGCACTTTGGAAGGCCAAGGCAGGTGGATAACCTGAGGTCAGGAGTTCGAGGCCAGCCTGATCAACATAGTGAAACCCCATCTCTACTAAAAATATAAAAATTAGCCAGGTGTGGTGGTACATGCCTGTAATCCCAGCTACTCGAGAGGCTAAGGCAGGAGACTCGCTTGAACCTGGGAGGTGAAGGTTGCAGTAAGCCAACATGACATCACTGTACTCCAGCCTGGGTGACAGAGTGAGACTCCGTCTCAAAAAAAAAAAAAAAAAAAAAAAAAAAAAAAAAACAAAGAAAGAAAGAAAAGAAAAAAGAAAAAAACAAGAAATTGCACTGAAAATAGAAAATATTTATTACTGAATGAAAATAAAAACACAAGCAAAAAATAATAATAAAAAAACACAACAAGCAAATGTTTATAAGACACATCTAAAACAGTTCTAATAAATTAGAGAGAAATTTACAGCTTGAATTGGTTACATTGTATAAGATGTGCCTAAAAGCAGTGTTCTAAGCCTGTATCTTAAGAAGCTAGAAAAAAAAGCAAAATATACCCCAAGTAAAATGGAAGGAAATCATAAAGAGTAGAATTAATGAAATAGAAAATGGACAAAGAGGGCAGGTGCAGTGGCTCTCTCCTGTAATCCTAGCACTTTGAGAGGCCAAGGGGGCAGATTGCTCGAGCCCAGGAGTTTGAGACCAGCTTGAGCAGCATGGCGAATGCCCTGCCTCTACAAGGAATACAAAAATTAACCAGTCACGGTGGTGTGTACCTGTAGTCCCAGCTACTTGGGAGGCTGAGGTGGGAGGATGGCTTGAGCCCAGGGGAGACTGGTGCCACTGCACTTCCAGCCTGGGTAACAGAGATAGACCCTGTCTCAATGACACATACACACACACACACACACACACACACACACACACCAAATAATAGAGAATATTAATTAATTTGGCACAAAATTGGATTTTTTTTTTTTTTTTGAGACAGGGTCTTGCTTTGTTGCCCAGACTGGAGTGCAGTGGCGTGATCACAGCGCACTGCAGGCTCAAACTCCCTGGCTCAAGTAATCCTTCCACCTCAGCCCCCATGTTCCCCCAGGAGCTGGGAATACAGGCACGTGCCACCACATCTAGCTAAACTTTTTTGTTGTTATGGAAAGAGGGTCTCACTTACGTTGCCCAGGTTGGTCTCAAACTCTTGGCATCAAGTGATCCTTCCACCTCAGCCTCTCAGACTGCTGGGACTACAGGCAAGAGCCACCATGTCCAGCTAAAACTAGATCTTTGTGTGTGTGTGTGTGTTTGTTTTGTTTTTTTGAGACAGAGTCTCATTCTGTCACCCAGGGTGGAGTGCAGTGGCGCCATCTCGGCTCACTGCAACCTCTATCTCCCAGGTTCAAGCGATTCTCCTGCCTCTGTCTCCCAAGTAACTGGGATTACAGGCATGTGCCACCACACCCAGTTAATTTTTGTATTTTTGGTAGAGACAGGGTTTTGCCATGTTAACCAGGCTGGTCTCAAACTCCTGACCTCAGGTGATCTGTGCACCTTGGCTTCCCAAAGTGCTGAGATTACAGGCATGAGCCACCACATCTGGCCTTAAAACTGTATCTTTGAAAAGATGAATAAAATTGATAAACTAGTTCAACTGATCAAGAAAAACAGAAGACTCAAATAAACAATGAAAGGAAAATTTAAAAGGGGATATTACCACAGATATTTCAGCTGTAAGAAGTATAATAAGGGACTATTATAAGCCGCTTATGCCCACATATTCCAAAACTTAGATGAAATGAACAAATTCCTTGAAAGACAGAGTACAATTCTTACCGTAAAAGAAATAAAAAGTCCCATATTTACTTGAAACATTAAATTTGAAATTTAAAATCTTCCCTCAAAGAACACACCAGAACATTTGGCTTCACTGGTGAATTCTAGAAAACATTTAGGAAAAAAAATCTATAAGCTCTCTTTAAATTGAGGAAAAAGTAACACTTCTCAAGACATTTTCTAAGTCTAGTTGTACTCTGAAATTTAAACTAAACAAAGGCATTGCAAGAAAATAAAATTACACTGGGCTCGGTGGCTCACGCCTGTAATCCAAGCACTTTGGATGCCAAGGTGGGCGGATCACCTGACGTCGGGAGTTCAAGACCAGCCTGACCAACATCGTGAAACCCTATCTTCATTTCTATATTCAATTCCTCGGGAGACGGAGTTTTCGCTCTTGTTACCCAGGCTGGAGTGCAATGGCGCAATCTCGGCTCACCGCAACCTCCGCCTCCTGGGTTCAGGCAATTCTCCTGCCTCAGCCTCCTGGGTAGCTGGGATTACAGGCACACGCCACCATGCCCAGCCAATTTTTTTTGTATTTTTAGTAGAGACGGGGTTTCACCATATTGACCAGGATGGTCTCGATCTCTTGACCTCGTGATCCACCCGCCTCGGCCTCCCAAAGTGCTGGGATTACAGGCTTGAGCCACCGCGCCCGGCCGAAACCCTATCTTTTAAAAAAAAAAAAAAAAAGAAAGAAAGAAAAGAAAATTACATACTAACATACTTCATGAACATAGATGGAAAAAAATTCTAAACAAAATTTTAACAAATTAAATTCAGTAATATAAAAAGGATAATACATCGTGATCAAGTGGGCTTTATTCCAGGAATTCAAGGGTAACTTGATAAAACAGATGGTAAAACCCATATAAGCATCTCAACAGATACAGAAAAAGCACGTGAGGCCGAGTGTGGTGCCTCACGCCTGTAATCCCAGCACTTTGGAAGGCCAAGGTGGTGGATCACTTGAGGTCAGGAGTTTGAGATCAAGCCTGGCCAACATGGCAAAATCCCATGAAAAAAATTAGCTGAGTGTGGTGGTGCACGCCTGCAATCTCAACTACTCAGGAGGCTGACGCTGGAGAATCGTGGGAACCTGGGAGGCAGAGGCTGCAGTAAGCTGAGATTGAGCCACTGTACTCCAGCCTGGGCAGGTGACAGTGAGAATCTGTCTCAAAAAACAAACAAACAAACAAACAAAAATAGAAAAAGTATGTGACACAACGCAACCCTCAGCCAGGCAGTGTGGCTCATAACTGTAACCCCAGCACTTCAGGCAGGAGGATTGCTTCAACTCAGGAGTTTGTGATCAGCCTGGGCAATATAGGGAGACATCATCTCTACTGAAAAATAAAATCAGCTGGGCGTGGTGGTGTGCACTGTAGTCCCAGCTATTCAAGAGGCTGAGGTGGGAGGATTGCATAAGCCCTGGAGATCAAGGCTGCAGTGAGCTGTCAAGGGACCATTGCACTCCAATCTGAGTGAGATGAGACCCTGTCTCAAAAGAATAAACAAACAAAAAACCCCAAAATATGTATTAGTGATTCTCACCCGGATAAAAGGCATCTAAAAAATACTGACAGCTCTCATTGTACCTAAAGGTCAAAGAGGAATGCTTTCTTCTAAGACTGGGAACAAGGGTAAAGATAGCCATTCTCACCACTTCTATTTGGAATTGTACTGGAGGTCCTAGCCTGTGTAATAAACCAAGAAAAGGAAATAAAAGGTAGTCAGCTTAAAAAAGAAGAAGAAGCAGGGGAAGTATCTGTCACGGTGGCTGCGGGTCTGGGATTCCCAGCCATGGCAGATTCCTCCGGGGAGCAGGGTAAAGACCAGCAAGTACAGCTTCCATGGTCCCTCCCTACTGGGCCCAGCCAAGCCAGGTAAGCTTCACCTTTCCAACAGCCTCACTGAGAGCAAGGACATGTTTGTACCTCAAGATGGCAGAAAGGTGACATGGTCTGGGCCAACCATCTAAGATGCATGTCACACGGGGCACGCCAGGTCCTACATCTCTTTTGTTATCTTGAGAAGAGTGTTGAAGGATTACTTCAAATGTGATGTCCTTTATTGCATGAACATTAGGGATATTGATGACAAGAACTACTGCTTGAGGATTATGGGGAGAAGAAGTCCCAGGTGGCACAGCTCCCAGGGGATGTTCACACTGCCCTGAAGCCGTTTTCAGTACAATTCAATGAGACCACAGATCCCGATAAAAAGCAGATGCTCTAACGGATTCAGCACACAGCGAAGCTTGCCACGGAGCCGCTTGAGAAAGCTGTGTAGTGCAGACTTGGAGAGAAAGTCAACGGCTCTGTGCAAGGATTGTTGGAGGAGGCCAAGGATTTGCTTTCTGAGTTGCTGGATTCCACATTCTGGAGTCAGGTGACTGGCAATTTCATTTTCTCCAAACTGCCCAAGTTCTGGGATGGGGAGCTCCACAAATACGTGGAAGCTCTGAACCTCCTCTCTCTGGATGTTTTAACCAGAGTTAGTGTGTATATGCCAGAAATTGTGAATTTTGTCCAAAAGGTTGTGGACAATGGTTGTGGCTATGCGTCCAATGGGTCCACTTTGATACAGCAAAGTTTCCTTCTAGTGAGAAACACTGCTATGGGAAGCTGGTACCCAAAGCCGTTGAGGATCAGAAGGCTCTTCAGGAAGAGGAAGGTTAAGAAAAGAAATGAATGAATAAAAGAACAAAAAAGATAAGCTGTGGACTCTCCTAGTTGTACACAATCTGAATTGTGTTCACCCTTCATGGTTACGGTGGAATGTGTTGAATCCACCATCCAGTCACAGGAAAGTGGTTTTTCATCTAAAGGAATTTTAGGTGCTGGGCGTGGTGGCTCATGCGTGTAATCCCAGCACCGTGCGAGGCCAAGGCAGGCAGACCACGTGAGGCCAGGAGTTCGAGAGCAGCCTGGCTAACATATCAAAACCTCGTCTCTACTAAAAATACAAAACTTAGCCAGGCATGGTGGCTTGTGCCTATAACCCCAGCTACTCAGGAGGCTGATGCTAGAGAATCACTCAAACCCAGGAGGCAGAAGTTGCAGTGAGCCAAGATTGCACCACTGCCCTCCAGCCTGGGCAACGCAGTGAGACCCTGTCTCAAAAAAAAAAAAGAAAGAAAGAAAGAAAGAAAAGAAAGAAATTCTAAGAGTTTTTTTACGCTAAAACCATGAAATGCAGCTTTTTTTTTTTTTTTTAATTGACAGACACATGGTATTTGTACTTATTTTTGGGTGTATACAATATGTGGTAATCAAGTTACAGTTATCTATTACTTCAAACATTTGTCATTTCTTTGGGTTTTTATTTTTATTTTTTTTTAGAGACAGGATCTCTTTCAGTCACCCTGGCTGGAGTGCAGTGGTGGGATCTTAGCTCACTACAGACTCAAGCTCCTGGGCACAAGCAATCCTCCTACCTCAAACTTCTGAGTAGCTGGGACTGCAGGCTCATGCCACCATGCCTGGCTAATTTTTAAGTTTTTTCAACAGACAGTGTCTCACTATGTTGCCCAGGCTGGTCTCAAAGTCCTGATCTCAAGGGATCCCCCTGCCTCAGCCTCCCAAAGTGATGGGATTGTAGGTGTGAGTCACCACACCCAGCCTCTTTAGTCAATTCTGAAGTATAAAACCGTTTGTTGATGGGTGAGGTTACCCTTCTCGGCTGTCAGAAAAAAAAGAAAGGAAAAAGGAAAGAAAAAGAAGCAAAGCTGTCTTATTTGCAGATGATATAATAGTAAACATAGGAAGAAAATCCAAATGAATGTATTAAAAAGCTACTAGGATTATTAAGTTTAGCAAAATTACAGAATATAAGGTCAATATACAGATATCATTATTTATTTATTTATTTATTTTTCTTTGAGATGGAGTCTCACTGTCACCCAGGCTGGAATGCAGTGGCGCGATCTTAGCTCACTGCAACTTCCGCCTTTCTGGTTCAAGCAATTCTCCTGCCTCAGCCTCCAGAGTAGCTGGGATTACAGGTGCACGCCACCACACCGGGCTAATTTTTGTATTTTTAGTAGAGATGGGGTTTCCCCATGTTGGTCAGGCTGGTCTAGAACTCCTGTGCTCAAGTGATCCACCTGCCTCAGCCTCCCAAAGTGCTGAGACTACAGACGTGAGCCACCCCACCCAGATAGTACTTTTTTTTTTTTTTTGAGAGGGAGTCTTGCGCTGTCGCCAGACTGGAGTACAGTGCTGCAATCCCGGCTCACTGCAACCTCCACCTCCTGGGTTCAAACGATTCTTCCACCTCAGCCTCCCGAGTAGCTGGGACCACAGGCACACGCCACCACGCCAGGCTAATTTTTGTATTTTTAGTAGAGACGGGGTTTCACCATGTTGGCCAGGATGGTCTCAATCTCTTGACCTCGTGATCCGCCCACCTCGGCCTCCCAAAATGCTGGGATTCCAGGCTTGAGCCACCGCACCCTGCCCAGGCAGTAAATAACTAGAAAAAGAAATTAAGAATCGATAATATTTTTATAGCATTTTAAAAATGAACTACTAGGGAAAAATTTATTAAAAACTGTGCAAGATGACCTATGTACTGAGAAATTAAAGATCCGATGTGTTAGGCTATTCTTGCATTGCTATAAAGAAACACCTGAAGGTATTTTAGAAAGAAAAGAGGTTTAATTGGCTCACAGTTCTGCAGGCTGTGCAGGAACCGTGGTGCCAGGCATCTGCTAAGGCTTCTGGGGAGGCCTTAGGAGGCTTAAAATCACGGAGAAGGCAAATGAGGAGCCATCATATCACCTGGCAAGGGCAGGCAAAAAAGAGAAGGGAATGAGGTGCTAGACAGTTTTGAACAACCAGATCCCACGTGAACTCATTCACCAAGGAAATGGCGCTAAACCATTCATGAGGGATCCACCTCCCACCAGGCCCCACCTCCAACACGGGGGTGAGGGGGGGGGGTTACAATTCAGTTTGAAAGGCCTGTCGAAGCGGCTCACGCCAGTAATCCCAGCACTTTGGGAGGCTGAGGCAGGTGGATCACCTGAGGTCAGGAGTTCAAGACCAGCCTGGCCAACATGGTGAAACCCTGTGTCTACAAAAATATAAAAATCAGCTGGGCATGATGGTGGGTGCCTGTAATTTCAGCTACTCAGGAGGCTGAGGCAGGAGAATTGCTTGAATTTAGGAGGCAGAGGTTGTAGTGAGCTGAGATCGTGCCATGCACTCCAGCCTGGGCGGCAGAGAAAGACTCTGTCTCAAAAAAAAAAAAAAAATTCAACAAGAGATTTATAGGGCTGATAGCCAAACCATATCACTTAAGTAAATGGAGAACTTACCATGTTCATGGATTAGAAGACTCTATATTTTTAAGATGCCAATTTTTCCCATATTGATTATAGACTCAATTAAATCCCAGCAGGCTCCTTTGAAGAAATTTATATTTATATGTAAAGGACATAAAATAATCAAGATAACTTCAGGAAAGAACAAAGTGCAAGGATTTACACTTCCTTATTTTGACTTACTATCTCACTATAAATTTACAGTAAACAAAATTGGTATTGACATAATGATGGATATTTAAATCAAGGGAATTTAACAGAGAATTTGGAAATAGGCTGGGCAGGGTGGCTCATGCCTGTAATTTCAGCACTTTAGTAGGCCGAGGCAGGCGGATCACCTGAGGTCAGGAATTCGAGACCAGCCTGGCCAATATGGTGAAACCCCATGTCTACTAAAACTACAAATATTAGCTGCTTGTGGTGGCAGGTACCTGTAGTTCTAGCTAGTCGGGAGGATGAGGCAGGAGAATCTCTTAAACCAGGTTGGCGGAGGTTGCAGTGAGCCAGAATAGCGCCACTGCACTCCAGCCTGGGCAACAGAGTGAGACTCTGTCTCAAAAAAAAAAAAAAAAAAAAGAGAGAGAGAGAATCCAGAAATAAAATTACCTACATGGGCAACTGACTTTTTTGCAAAGGTGCAAGGGTAATTAATTTAATGATAAAAGGGATAGTCTTTTCAACAAATGACAATGGAATAACTGGAATCCATATAGAAGTAAATGCTGGCCGGACGCGGTGGCTCACACCTGGAATCCAAGCACTTTGAAGTCCAAGGCGGGCGGATCACCTGAGGTCGGGAGTTCAAGACCAGCCTGACCAACATAGTGAAACCTCATCTTTAAAAATAAATAAATAAATAAGAAGTAAATGCTGTGGCCACTCTCAGCTCCTGGGCAGTGGTACGGAGGTTCTCCTCAGAAGGTGGACCAGAAGAACAGAGTTCAGCAGCTCTCTCTGACTTTCTTTGGAATGGAACTTGGGGGAGCTCATGCCTAAGGGCATTGTGGGAAACAATACAGATTCTGGTGTGGAAAATTAAGAGGGGGCTAAACTACAGACCAGCTAGAAATGTAACAGAGAGGATCAGAGTAAGAGACAGCTAAGAAGCGCCCTTTTAGGGTAGGAGCAAGCCTTAACACCTGGCAATATCCTGCCACTGCAAAAGGGCCCACCTTTAATTGGATCAGACTATAGAGCAATTATACCCTAGGGTTTCATCAAAAACAACAGAGCAATTAGTGGAGAGCAGAAGCTCAGAGTGATACCAAGAGTGCACACCGCCTTTCCCCATATTATGTATTCCCTTCGAAGTTAGTACATGATTTACTTGTTTATCATGTTTATTGTATGTCACCTTCTGTTAGAACGTAAACTTTGCATGGGCAGGGATCTTTGTTTTATTCACTATGTGTCTGACAAAGGAAAAAAAACTTGCAATAAATACAATAATTAGTGAATGAATTAGTGAATATAAAAATACTCCCTACAGATCGATAAGAAATAACACCTCACCAGAAAAGTGAGATGCAATAAGAAATGAACACACTACAGGAGAGAAATAGTCTCAAATATATGAAAGGATGCTAAATGTCATTAGTAACAATGAGATGTAAATTTAGACCTCAGTGAGATATCATTTTACATTCAGCAGATTGGCAAAACCAAATTTTCACAACAAGAACTGTGGTAAATGGCTGGGTGCTGTGGCTCACGCCTGTAATCCTAGCACTTTGGGAGGCCGAGGTGGGTGGATCACCTGAGGTCAGGAGTTCAAGACCAGCCTGGCCATCATGGTGAAACCCCATCTTAAAAAATAAAAAATAAATAAATAAATAAATAAATAAGAACTGTGGTAAAGAATGTGACTGAACAGTTACTTTACCGCACCGCTGGTGGGAGGGGAAATTGGTACAACCACTTACAAAATAATTAGTCATTTTCGTGTAAAAGCCAACACTTTCAAACTCTAGACAGTGCTTCTCATACTTTGGTGTCATTCAGAATCGCCTATGAAACTTGCTTAAAAACAAAAATACGCCCAAGCCCTGGGCCACTTCAGTGAGCTCTTTGTATTCCCTATTGGCCTTCCAGGTGATTCTGGGTGTTTTTTTTTGAGACAGGGTCTCACTCTGTCTCCCAGGCTGGAGTCCAGTGGCACGATCTTGGCTCACTACAACCTCCACCTCCCAGGCTCAAGCAATTCTGCCTCAGCCCCTCAAGTAGCTGGGATTACAGGCACTTGGCCCCACGCCTGGCTAATTTTTGTATTTTTAGTAGAGATGGGGTTTCACCATGTTTCAGGCTGGTCTCGAACCTTGTGATCTGCCCACCTTGGCCTCCCAAAGTGCTGGGATTACAGGCATGAGCCACCATGCCCGGCCCCAGGTGATTCTGATAGAAAAGTTGTGTGGGTGTGTGTGTTTGTGGCATGATAACAGTTCACTGCAACCTCCAGCTCCTGGGTTCAAGCCATTCTCCTGCCTCAGCCTCCTTAGTAGCTGGAATTACAGGCACGTGACACCATGCCTGGCTAATTTCTGTATTTTTAGTAGAGACGAGGTTTCATTGTGTTGGCCAGGCTGGTCTCCAACCCCTGACTTGAGATGATCCACCCGCCTCAGCCTCCCAAAGTGCTGGGATTACAGGTGTGAGCCACCATGCCCGGCCTAGACAGCAAAGTTTGAGAACCACCATTGTAGACCCCTTCCTCATTGTATGACCTAGCAAAACGCGTGCACATGTGCACCAGGAAGCATGTACGAGATTGTTTATTGAAGCAATGTTTCTAATTTTAAGAAACATGGAAGCAACTTAAATGTTCATCAACCAGAGAATAGATAAATTACAGCATACTATACAGGCGTGAAAATAAATAAGACACAGCTACATGCAACTTCTTGGAAGAATCACAATGCTGAGGGTAAAAGAGAGTCCAGGATAGAATTTTGTTGTTTGAGACAGAGTCTCTGATGCCCAGGCTGGAGTGTAGTGGCACCATCTCGGCTCACTGCAACCTCTCCCTCCTGGGCTCAAGCAATTCCAGGATAGAATCTTTATAGAGCTCAAAACCAAGCAACATTAAACAACATACTATTTAGCATAAGTATATAAGAAAAAAACTCACAAAATTTAGGATAGTGGGGTGGGGGTAGGAGAAAGGAATAGAAGGGGAAATCTAAGGGAAATAGTTCTTGGTGATGCTCTACATGTTGACCTGCGTTACAGTTCATTGTGTTACTTATTCTTTATAAATAATATATGAGTTATCTCATATATTATAATATATGGTTGGGCACGATGGCTCAGGCCTGTAATTCCAGCACTTTGGGAGGCCAAGATGGGTGGATCGTTTGAGGTCAGAAGTTCTGTACCAGCCTGGCCAACATACAGTGAAACCCCATTTGTACCAAAAAATACAAAAATTAGCTGGGCGTGGTGGCACGCGCCTGTAGCCCCAGCTACTTGGGAAGCTGAGGCAGGAGAATTGCTTGAACCTGGAAAGCAGAGGTTGCAGTGGGCCAAGATCACACCAGTGCACTCCAGCCTGGGCGACAGAGCAAGACTCTGTCTCTCAAAAAAAATAAATAAAAACAATAGGCTGGGCATGGTGGCTCATGCCTGTAATCCCAGCACTTAGGGAGGCTGAGGTGGGCAGATCACAAGATCAGGAGATTGAGATCATCCTGGCTAACATGGTGAAACCTCATCTCTACTAAAAATACAAAAATTAGCAGGGTGTGGTGGCATGTGCCTGTAGTCTCAGCTACTCAGGAGGCTGAGGCAGGAGAATCATTTGATCCCAGGAGGCGGAGGTTGCAGTGAGCCGAGATCACGTCATTGCACTCCAGCCTGAGCGACAGAGCAAGATTCCGTCTCAAAACAAATAAATAAAATATGAGTTATTTATAACATATACTATTAAAATTAAATAAGAAAAAAATGCATGAACAGTAAGAATACTGTTATCTGGGGGGAAGTGTAAGTGTTGGTGATTGTGAATTAGAAAGAAACTTCAACAAAAGAAGAAAAAAACAATAAAGAAGCTTCAATTGTATTGGTCAGGCTTTATTTCTTAAGCTGGGTGGTGGATCCACAGGTATTCTCTAATCTGTGTTTCACGCATTTCCTATATATAGTCTTGAGGGAGCAGGAAAGAGAAACAGAGAGAGAGAATATCTCACTAAAGAACACAACGGAAGACTGATTGCCCTTCAACAGAACTAAGCAGAAAACATTTTGTTTTGGGTAAAAAGCTGCTTTGCAGTAGTTTGTCTTTCTTGTTTTTTTTTTCTTTTTGAGATGGAGTCTCGCTCTGTGGCCACCCCAGCTGGAGTGCAATGGCACGATCTTGGCTCACTGCAACCTCTGCCTCCCGGGTTCAAGCGATTTCTCCTGCCTCAGCCTCCTGAGTAGCTGGAATTACAGGCATGTGCCACCACGCCTGGTTAATTTTAGTATTTTTAGTAGAGACCAGGTTTCACCTCCTGATCTGCCCACCTCGGCCTCCCAAAGTGCTGGGATTACAGGCATGAGCCACCGCGCCTGGCCACAGTAGTCTTAATGATGGATTCTCATGGACCCATCAAGAGGCTACCAGAGGTGAAACAACAGAAGAAGCAATAATCAGGGACTAAAGCCACAAGATGACTTCCAAAGAACTTGTAGGTGACAAGGACAAAAATCAAGTAGGGAAGCGGTTGATTCCTGCGACCGATGAGAAGCTGGGCTCCAGGAAGTGATGTCACTGGGAAATTACATATTTATGTAAAGATGTATTCCAGGAAGTAGCATTTTCGTTCCTGGTTTTAGCAGGGGAGGAAGACAACCTTGATGAGAGCCCGCATGGGGACCTTTCCGAGCAAAGGCGTTGCGGAGCTTTGCGGGAGTATGCCAGGGCTGTAGAGAAAGGAGAAGGAGGACAGGGCAGGATGTCCCACCTGATGAGGAGGTGGCAAGCCCAGAGGAGTGCCTGATGAGAACCCCCAACTACAAGTATCTTCTTGAGATGACAGAAAACCAGAAAACAGGCTTCTTCCAAGATCCACGTTTGCCCCTCTTTCACTGTAAGAGAAGAGCAGCTGAGAAGAATAGATTTTTCGGCCGGGTGGGGTGGCTCACACCCGTAATCCCAACACATTGGGAGGCTGAGGCCAGCAGATCAAGTGAGCTCAGGAGTTTGAAACCAGCCTGGGCAATATGGTGAGCTCCCATCTCAAAAAAGAAAAAAGTTTGCATTAAAAGAAAGCAGAAAATTTTTTTTAAAGAATAGATGTTTCAAATAGTTCTAAGAAGCAGAAGAAAATCAAGACAGTGTTGGCCGGGTGCAGTAGCTCACACCTGCAATCTCAGCATTTCGGGAGGCCAAGGCAGGAGGATCACTTGAGGCCAGATGTTTGAGACCACCCTGGGCCCCATAGCGAGACCCTGTCTCTACAAAAATAAAAAGACAATATTTTGGTTAAGGAAAATAAAGAAAAGGAGAGGAAAAAGGAAAAGAAGCACAACCACCCAGCACCCGTAGCGAATATCTACCTGGAATACATCTTTACATAAATATGTAATTTCCCAGTGACATCGCTTCCTGGAGCCCAGCTTCTCATCGGTCTCAGGAATCAACCACTTCCTTACTCGATTTTGTCCTTGTCACCTACAAGTTCTTTGGAAGTCATCTTGTGGCTTTAGTCCTTGATTATTGTTTCTTCTGTTGTTTCACCTCTGGTAGCCTCTTGATGGGTCCATGAGATGAGCACTGCCGGAAAAGAGCTGAAAGAAGATGACAGATTCAGTCACTTTTTGCTGTAAAGCCCCAGATATGGCTTAAAACTTAGGGACTCCAGTGATGGCCAGAGACTTCAGATTCCTCTGGCCTCTGGACTGAGTTTACAGGATCAGGAACCATATCAGATCAAGAACCCCCTCCCAGGCCCCCGTAAGACACCTGGGAAAAGTAATAAGCGGGAAGGTGAGTAATAAGATGGTAAAACAGGACCTCCAAGACACAACAAACATCCCATTTTAAGGTAAACGGGCAAGAAAGCAGGACCAAGAATGTTTTTCCTAAGAAAGATTTCCAAATGGCCCACACTCCAGAAAACTCAGCAAAAGAATGGGAGCAAAAATATGCTAAGGTGAAGGAGGAAGGCAGGCTGAATTCCTCAGAAAGTAGGGAAAGGATGAGAAAAAGGAAAAACAGCTTGGAAAATTAGGATTCCCCAGATGGAAACTTTATCCAGAGCCTGAAACTAGAAGGTGCAACAACTTTGTCCTTAGAGGGTCAGAGGTACTGAAATAGACGCCTGCCACTGACAACTTCAGAGCACAGAAGTTCTTTATTGGAAGATGAAGCTTTATCCTCTCTCTTCTCAGTTTTCCTGGTAGGAAACTGATTCCTTGGAAATTCCCTTTATATGATTTCAAATGGTTTTCTCCAAAGATGAATCCTTCATTTTTCAGTGGTGCTCCTTCTTTCTTAAGAACAGGTCTCTCTTCCCCAGAAGCAGTAGAGTTCATTGCACACCATCCCCAGCGGTGACGAGTGTGCAGGGCAGGGTTCACTCATGAGTGGAAGATGGGCTATCTTGGCAGGAGGCTGCCATCTTCTTTTTTTTTTTTTTTTTTTTGAGATGGAGTTTCACTCTTGTTGTTCAGACTGGAGAGCAATGGCACAATCCCAGCTCACAGCAACCTCCGTCCGCCTCCCAGTTTCAAGCAATTCTCCTGCCTCAGTCTCCCAAGTAGCTGGAATTACAGGCCTGCGCCACCACACCTAGATAATTTTTTGTATTTTTAGTAGAGATGAGGTTTCTCCCTGTTGGCCAGGCTGGTCTCAAACTCCTGACCTCGTGATCTGCCCGCCTTGGCCTCCAAAGGGCTGGGATTATAGGCGTGAGCCACTGCACCTGGCTGGCTGCCATCCTCTTTAGGCACCGTGTATTCTTGAAATATTATTAACCTTCCTGTCACCAGCATGCCTGGGCCTACTTGCTCGGCAACCTCAGCCTAGCCTTCACCTTTCAAAAAAGTATTCCCTTTAGGACCATTTATATGCATGTCCTGGTATAAAATACCTTAATTTTACTCTAGTTGGTAGATGCTATGGTTTGCATGATGGTGCCCCCTCCAAAATGCATGTTGAAACTTCATCCTCAGTACAACAGTATTAAGAGGTGCGGACTTTGGAAGGTGATTAAGCCATGAGGGTTCACCCTCATGAATGGGATTAGCACCCTTATTATGCAAGGGCTCGAAGGCTGGGTGCGGTGGCTCACGTCTGTAATCCCAACACTTTGAGGCGGGTAGATCACGAGGTCAGATGTCTGAGACCAACGTGATGAAGTGAAATCCCATCTCTACTAAAAGTACAAAAATTAGCCGGGCATGGTGGCGTGTGCCTGTAGTCCCAGCTCATTGGGAGACTGAGGCAGGAGAATCGCTTGAACCCGGGAGGTGGAGGTTGCAGTGAGCAGAGGTCAACCCATTGCACTCCAGCCTGGTGACACAGCAAGACTCCATTAAAAAAAAAAAAAAAGAAATGGAAGAAATAATACTTTAAATGATAAAGAAGACTAAACTACTTTTAGCCATTTAAAGGATATTTGTGTTTGAAAAGTGCCCAGCAGGTAGGCCCACTTTTGTAGGTGATGATGCTGAATCATTTTCTAGGTAATACATTAGCACAAATCAGCGCTATTTATCTCTGAATCTGGGTTGGTTGTTTTTTGTTTTTTCCTTCAACTCACAGGGTCCATAGTCCCTTTTATACCCAGCCATTTCTTGGTGTTTCTGATAACACTGGTGCAGGAGTAAAGCAAAATTTTAGGAGTCAAGAATTAAATGTCCGTGACTGCTGCCTGTTAACAACAAGCTCATTTAAAGCACAAGCCTATCACAGATGCTCAAATAATTGGGAAGTACACAACGTGGAGCCCCCTTCCCTACCCTTCTCTCATATCCAGAGGTAATTGTAGTGAATATCATTAATTGTTTAATTATCCTTTCAGACCTTCTAATATTATGTCATCTATTTATCTATGTACCTATTAATCCATCCATCTATCTGTGTGATTGATACATCACATACACACACATACTGAAATGTACTCGTGCTGGTCAAGCTGCCCTGCAGCCCCTTTTGAATTTTTTTTTTTTTTTTTTTTTTTTTTGAGACAGAGTCTCATTCTTGTTGCCCAGGCGAAGTGCAATGGCACGATCTCGGCTCACCACAACCTCTGCCTCCCAGGTTCAAGTGTTTCTCCTGCCTCAGGCCCCCAAGTAGCTGGTAGTATAGACACGTGCCACCATGCCAGGCTAATTTTGTATTTTCAGTAGAGGCAGGGTTTCTCCATGTTGGTCAGACTGGTCTCGAACTCCTGACCTCAGGTGATCAGCCCAACTCAGCCTCCCAAATGCCGGGATTACAGGCGTGAGCCACCTCACCCAGCCTGTATTGTTTTTAACAAAGCAATACATTACCGACATAGGTTGATACTGGTATGTAAAAATTTACTTTATCATGGTTGCATTGTTTTCCACAGTGTGGGAGAGGGTCCATAGTGGACTAACTCACGTTGGGGACATTCATGCTTCTCTGTTTTGTTGCTGTTGATTATTATTATTATTATTTTACTGCTGTATTTCAAAATGGTGTATTTGTATAGTTAAGGGCACAGACTTGTACCAGGCAGGTTGGGTCCAAGCCTATCTCTGCAGATGTTTAGCTTTACCCTGTCTGTGTTTCAAGTTTCCATATCTGTAAAACTGTGATAGTAGCCCCTACCTCAGAGTGATTAGAAGTGGATGGGTTCATTCCCGTAAAGCGCTTAGCCTTGTGCCTGCTGCGCAGTGAGCGCTTGCTGTCACTATTGTGCAGCTCATGCTCGTATTCCATAAGACTGCTTTTTTTCAATTTTTTTGAGATGGCGTTTCCCTCTTGTTGCCCAGGCTGGAGTACAATGTCTCAGTCTCGGCTCACTGCAACCTCCGCCTCCTGGGTTCAAGCGAGTCTCCTGCCTCAGCCTCCCAAGCAGCTGGGATTATAGGCTACCACCACCATGTCTGGCTAATTTTTGTATTTTTAGTAGAGACAGGGTTTCACCATGTTGGCCAGAGCTGGTCTCAAACTCCTGACTTCAGGTGATCCACCCACCTCAACCTCTCAAAGTGCTGGGATTACAGGTGTGAGCCACCGTGCCCAGCCTTGTAAGATTGCTTTCTAGAAGTAAAATTGACAAAAGAAAAAGAAAAATGTTTCCAAAAGTCTGACCAATATACATAGCCCCCAGCAGTGAATGAGGAAGTTCTTTCTCCCATACCTTTGGGTGGGATTCTTCTCATTCAGTTCTCCTTTTCATCAGGCCCATCCTTCTCAAACATTTTTTTTTTATTTTTGAGATGGAGTCTCACTCTGTAACCCAGGCTGGAGTGCAGTGGTGTGACCTCTGCTCACTGCAACCTCTGCTTCCCAGGTTCAAGAGATCCTCCAGCCTCAGCCTCCTGAGTAGCTGGTACTACAGGTGTACACCACCATGTCCAGCTAATTTTTGTATTTTTAGTAGAGATGGGATTTCATCATGTTGGCCATGCTGGTCTCAAACTCCTGATGTCAGGTAATCCACCTGTCTTGGCCTCCCAAAGTGCTGCGATTACAGGCATGAGCCACCACACCCAGCCCAAACAGTCTTAATCCATGATTTCCTTAGTTTGAAGTGGACTTGCGAGTTAAAACTTGAGCAAGTTAAAACTTGAGCGCAGTTTACCTGCCAAAACTTCAAATACATTTACTCTTTGACCCAGCATGACAATTCTGGGAATTTATCTTGCAGATACACCAGCAGACTTGCAAAATGACATGTCTACAAAGTTATTCATTGTGGTATTGTTTGTAACAGCAACAGACTGGAAACTGATAGGACACAGGTTAAATAATTTATGGCTCATGCACACAGTGGATTACTATATAGCCAGTTTTTCAAAAAAGGAGAAGCGCTCTTTATACCAATACAGAGCAATATCCAAGATATATTTTTAAGTAATATAAGAATGGAGTAGCTAACACTTATATCCCATATTTCAGCAATTCTAAGATGTGCATTTTTTTACTTTGTAACATATTTGAAATAAGGATGTGTTATAGTCAAAGGCAGGTCATAATTTTATTGTAATGGTTTTCTTTCTTAGTACATAAAATAATGATGTGTCTTATAATCCATGGCATCTTGAATCTGATGAAATACGATAGTGCTTATCCTGTGCAAGCACTGTCCTAAGTTTATATATATAAAACATATATATATGAGATCATTTCAATCCCACAACAACCCTATGAGGATAAGTATTATTATTATTATTATTTTGAGACAGAATTTTGCTCTTGTTGCCCAGGCTGGAGTACAATGGCGCAATCTTGGCTCACTGCCACCTCTACCACCCAGGTTCAAGCCATTCTCCTGCCTTAGTCTCCCGAGTGGCTGAGATTACAGGCATATGCCACCACACCCAGCAAATTTTTGTATTTTTAGTAGAGACAGGGTTTCACCATGTTGAAACCAGGCTGATCTCGAACTCCTGACCTCAGGTGATCCACCCACTTTGGTGCTGGGATTACAGGCATGAGCCACCGTGCATGGCCAGGTAAGTACTATTATAATCTACATTTTACAGGTAAAACAATGAATTTGGCCTTGGGCAGTCTTGCTCCAGAGCCCATGTTCTTAGACTCCTCCCTATGATAACAGTACCACAGACAGAAGGATCCTCCTGTGCCAGGCCCTGTCCTAAATGCTTCATGCATATATTAGGTCATTTAATCCTCAAATAGCCATATGACACTGATGCTGTCATTATTGTCCTCACAATACCAATGAGGAAATTGAGACACTGAGGGTTTACGAAACTTGTGTAAAGACACACAGCTAGTGAGTGGAAGAACTGCAGTTTTGACATTGTCAGTCTGGCATCAGAGCCCATGTTCTAAATGTTCTTTATGCTACCTTTTGTGTGAAAAAAAACAAAGAGTGTAATCCCAGCACTTTGGGAGGCCAAGGCAGGTGATCACCTGAGGTCAGGAGTTTGAGACCAGCCTGGCCAAAGTGGCAAAATTCCGTCACTACTAAAAATACAAAAATTAGCTGGGAGTGGTGGTGGGTGCCTGTAATCCCAGCTACTCAGGAGGCTGAGGCAGGAGAATCACTTGAACCTGGGGGGTGGAGGTTGCAGTGAGCTGAGATTGCGCCATTGCATGCCAGCCTGGGTGACAGAGCAAGGCTCTGGCTCAAAAAAAAAAAAAAAGAAAGAAAGAAAAGAAAAGAAAAGCTAAAAAGGGAGGAGAAGAGAAGAGAACTTATAATAATGTATTCATATTTGTAGAATGAAAGAAGGAATACCAAGAAGGTGAGGCAAGTGTGTCACTTGTAAGGAAGGGTAGGTATGGGAACAGAGGAATGGGGGTTGGGGTGGGAGTGAAATGTTCTGTTATACACCTTTCTAATATTATGTGGGTTTTCAGCCATGTGGTTGTATTTCCTATTTAAAACAAAAGAGAACAAGAATTTTAACTTTGTTTCAAATTAATATACCAATGATATGAGAGAAGTGGTCCCAGATATGCAGCTGATGAGGTTTCTGTACCCATCTGTTCTTTCAATATTTTGATATTTACCTTTTAAGCCTTAGAAGTATTTTTATTTTATTGTTTTAAAGTAGCAAAGGGTAACAGATAAAAACTTCCATTAATCCTGATCACAAATGCCATGGTTCCAAGGCCTAAATCCCATTATAGTGCCTCATATGTGGATCTGCCAGACGAGGCTGACAGAAAGATGACAATAAATTTAAGAATGAAACCATACAAAGTTTATTCTTTGAACACAATGGAATCCAACTAGCTATCGATAAAAAAGAGAGTAAAAATATCAAACAATTAGAAAAAAAAAACACATTATTAAATAATCCATGAGTTAAAAAATGTCTCAAGAGAAATTTTTTAAAAATACATAATACTGCCGGGCGTGGTGGTTCAAGCCTGTAATCCCAGCACTTTGGGAGGCCGAGGCGGGTGGATCACGAGGTCAAGAGATCGAGACCATCCTGGTCAACATGGTGAAACCCCGTCTCTACTAAAACTACAAAAAATTAGCTGGGCATGGTGGCGCGTGCCTGTAATCCCAGCTACTCAGGAGGCTGAGGCAGGAGAATTGCCTGAACCCAGGAGGCGGAGGTTGCGGTGAGCCGAGATCACGCCATTGCACTCCAGCCTGGGTAACAAGAGCGAAACTCCGTCTCCAAAAAAAAAAAAAACATAATGCTGAATAAAAATGAAAATAAAGCATAGGAAAATTTGTGGCCCAGTGTGATGGCTCACACCTGTAATCTCAGCACTTCGGGGGGTCGAAGCAGGCACATTGCTTGAGTCCAGGAGTTCAAGACCAGCCTGGGCAACATAGTGAAACCACATCTCAACTAAAAATACAAAAATTAGCCAGGTGTGGAGGTAAGCGCCTGTAGCCCCAACTACCTGTGAGGCTAAGGCAGGCGGATTGCTTGTGCCCAGCATGCTGAGGCTGCAGTGAGTGGAGTTCACACCACCGCCCTGCAGCCTAGATGTCAAAGTGAGACCCTGTCTGAAAGAAAGAAGAAAGAAAGAAAAACAAAAGAAAGGAAGGAAGGGAGGAAGGAAGAGGAAAATTTGTGGAAGACAGCTAAAGTCGTGCTGAGAGGAAAAGTTTAGCACTAAATACATGCATTAGAAAAGAAGGTGAGACCCCTATCTCTATTAGAAAGAAAAATAAATAAATATTCAAAGAAAAAGAAAGAAAGAAAGAAAGAAAGAAAAAAGGCCAGGCATGGCTCCTTACGCCTGTGATCTCAGCACTCTGAAGACAAGACAGGAGGACTGCCTGAGCCCAGGAGTTTGGGACCAGCCTGGGCAACATGGTGAGACTCCCACCACCACCGTGTCTCTAAAAAAAAGAAAAATAAATAAATATTGAAGACAAGAGGGAAATCCCCAAGCTAACAATCTAAGCTCTCACCTCAACAACTCAGAAAAACAGCAAATACATTCAAAGCAAGATGGAAGGAAATAATATAGGTAAGAGGAGAAATCAATGAACTTAAAAACAGAAGATACAGATAAATTGATGAAACAACTGGTTCTTCAGAAGATCAATAAAGTTAACAAAACTCTAGAAAGATGGACAAAAAAATGAGAGACGACATGAATTCTAAGTTACCAATATCAGAAATGGAATTGGGGATATTGCCACAGACCCTACAGAGATCAAAAGGAAAAGGAATACTGTGAACAACTCTACACACATAAATTTGACAAATTAGATGAAAAAGATCAATTTCTCAAAAGACACAAATTGCCACAACTCACCTAATATGAAATAACTTGATTAGACCTATATCTATTAAGGAAATTAGATTCATAACTTTAAAACTCCCAAAAAAGAAATCTTTAGGCCCAGATGGTTTTACTGGAGAATTCTACCAAATATTTAAAGGATTAACACCAATTCTAACAAAGTCTTTCATAAAACAAAAGCGGGAATAGTTCCCAATTTATTTTATGAATCTAGCATTACCCTGATACCAAAATCAGATAAAAAATCTGATTACAAAGAAAATGACAAACCAATATTCACCGTGAATATAGATGCAAAAACTCTTAACAAAATATTAGCAAGTAAACTCAGCACTATATAAAAAGAATCAGGCTGGGCATGGTGGCTCACATCTGTAATCCCAGCCTGGGATTACTTTGAGAGGCTCAGGCGGGCAGATTACCTAAGGTCAGGAATTCAAGACCAGCCTGGTCACATGGTGAAACCCCGTCTCTACTAAAAATACAAACATTGGCCGGCATGGTGGCTGGTGCCTGTAATCCCAGCTGCACGGGAGGCTGAGGCAGGGAGAATTGCTTGAACCTATGAGGCTGAGGTTGTAGTGAGCCAAGATTGTGCCACTGCACTTCAGCCTGGGCAACAGAGTGAGACTCTGTCTCAAAAAAACAAACAAACAAAAAAACAGGCCGGGCGCGGTGGCTCAAGCCTGTAATCCCAGCACTTTGGGAGGCTGAGGCGGGTGGATCACGAGGTCAAGAGATTGAGACCATCCTGGTCAACATGGTGAAACCCCATCTCTACTAAAAATACAAAAAATTAGCTGGGCATGGTGGTGCGTGCCTGTAATCCCAGCTACTCAGGAGGCTGAGGCAGGAGAATTGCCTGAACCCAGGAGGCGGAGGTTGCGGTGAGCCGAGATCGCGCCATTGCACTCCAGCCTGGGTAACTTGAGTGAAACTCCGCCTCAAAAACAAAAAACAAAAAACAAAAAACAAAACAAAACAAAACAAAAAACTAAAAAAAATTAAAAATAAAAATAAGATAAAAAGAGTCATACCTTATAACAAAGCTGGATTTATTTTCAGGATGCAAGACCAGTTCAACATTTGAAAATCAATTCAATACTCATTTCTGATAAAGACTCTTAGAAAAATAGGAAAATAGAGTACAAAAAATTTACAGCTAACGTTATACTCACTAGAGAAAGACTGAATGCTTGCCCCAAATTTTAGGAACAAAGCAAGGATGTTTGCTTTCACCACTCTTACTCAAGATAGTACAGGAAATTCTAGAAGGAGCGTTAAGGCAAGGAAAGGAAATTAAAGGCATAAAGATTAGAAGGAAGAAATAAAACAGCCCCTAATTGCAGATGATATGATTTTGAACATGGAAAACTCCAAGGAATCTACCAAAAAAACTTTTAGAATAAGCGAGTTTAGCAAAGTCGCATGATACCAGATCAAGATAGAAAAGTCTATTGTAATATTATGTACTGGTAATAAACATGTGAACACCAAGATTAAAGATAAGATACCGTAATCACTCAAAAAATGAAATGCTTAGGTATAAATCTAATAAAGCATGCACAGAACGTGTACTGAAAGCCACAAAGCACTAATGAAAGAAATCAAAGATCTAGGAGAGATGTACTGTGTTAATGGATTAGGAGACAACACAGCGAGCATGTCTCTAAATTGATATATAAGCTTCATGCAATTTCTGCCAACATCCCAGGAAGATTTTTTGCAGACAAAGATAAGATTTCTCTAACATTTATATGGAAAGGCAAAGGAACTAGACTAACTAAAAACAGTTTTGAAAAATAAGAATAAAGTAAGAACAATCAGTCTATCCAATTTCAAGACATTACACAGCTACAGTAATCAAGAGTGTCTGCTATTGGTGCAGTGATAGACATACAGATCAATAGAACAGAGTTTAACCCAGAATAGACCCACACATACGTGTCCACTTGATTTTTGATGCAAAAGCAAATCAATGGGGAAAAAAGATCCTTTTTTATTTTTTGAGATGGAGTTTTGCTCTTGTCACCCAGGCTGAAGTGCAGTGGTGCGATCTTGGCTCACTGCAAATTCCACCTCCCAGGTTATAGCAATTCTCCTGCCTCAGCCTCCCAAGTAGCTGGGATTACAGGTGCCTGCCACCATGCCCAGCTAATTTTTCGTATTTTTAATAGAGATGGGGTTTCACCATGTTGGGCAGGCTGGTCTCGAACTCCTGACCTCAGGCGACCCACCCACCTCAGCCTCCCAAAGTGCTGGGATTACAGGCATGAGCCACCGCGCCCAACCAAAAGAGGCTTTTCAAAATACAGTGCTGGGGAAACTGGATCTCTATAGGCTTAAGAAAAAAAAAAAAGAACCTCACTGAAACCTCCCGCTTCATACAAAAATTAATTCAAAATGGATTTGAACTTAAATATAAAATACAAAATTCTAAAACCTTTGGAAAAGTAAAACACAGGATAAAGTCTTCTGGACATACAGCTAAGCAAAGAGTTGTTGGACTTGGCACCAAAAGCATCGTCCATAAAAGGAAAAATGGAAAAATTAGATTTCATGAAAATTTAAAACTTTTACTCTGCAAAAGACCTTGTCAAGAGGATGAAAAGATAGTCTGCAGACTGGAATACAATATTTGCAAACCCCAGCTTCGACAAGGGACAATCTGGTAAACATAAAGAACTCTTAAAGCTCAATGGTTAAAAGAAAAATAATCCAATTAGAAAATCAACAAGTGGGTCCAAGAGTGGTGACTCAGGCCTGTAATCCCAGCACTCTGGGAGGCCGACGCGGGTGCATCACTTGAGCTCGGGAGTTTGTGACTAGCCTGGGCAACATGGTGAAACCCCATCTCTACAAAAAATACAAAACTGAGCAGGGTGTGGTGGCGTGAGACTGTAGTCCCAGCTACCAGGGAAGCTCAGGTGGGAGGATTGCTTGAAGCAGAGGTTGCAGCGAGCCAAGATCACACCTTTGTACTCCAGCCTGGGTGGCAGAGCAAGGCTGTCTCAAAAAACAAAAGAAAGAAGATGGGCAAATGAAAGAAAGATGTATTTCATTAAAGGGGATATACTGATGGTAAATATGCACATGAAAATGTGTTCCAAATTAATCATTAGGGAAATGCAAATTAAATCTACCATGAGCTATTACACACATCTATTAGAAGTTCTAAAATAAGTTAGCTGTGTGTGGTGACACCTGTAATCCCAGCTACTCGGGTGACTGAGGCAGAAGAATCGCTTGAACCCAGGACGCGGAGGTGGCAGTGAGCCAAAATTGTGCCACTGCAGTCCAGCCTGGGTGACAGAGCGAGACTCTGTCTCAAAAAAAAAAAAAAAAAATTCTAAAATAAAAATAGTGTCTTAGCACAGTGGTTCATGCCTGTAATCCCAACACTTTGGGAGGCTGAGGCAGGAGAATTGTTTGAGGCTAGGGGTTCAAGACCCCTCTAGAAAAAAAAAAGTATTTTGCTGGGCTTGGTGGCATGTGCCTGTAATTCTAGCTACTTGGGAGACCGAGGTGGGAAGATCACTTGAGTCCAGGAGTTTGAGGCTGCAGCGAGCTACGATTGTGTCACTGCATCTCAATGTAAGTGACAAAGCAAGACCTTATCTCTTTAATTAATTAATTAATGTAACAATTAAAATAGTGACAACAACATATAGTGGCAAGGACATAGAGAAACTGGATGACTCACGTATTCTGGTGGAAATGTAAAATGGCATTGGCACTCTGCAAAAGAGTTTGGCAGCTTTTTTGAAAACTAAACGTGCAACTACCATGCAGTCCAGCAACTGCACTCCTGTGTATTTATCCCACAGAAACGAAAACATGTTTACATGGAAACTTGTACATGGATGTTTGTAGCAGCTTTATTCATAATACCCCCAAACTGGAAACAATCCAGATGTCCTTCAATGGGTGAGCGGTGAAACTATGGTACTGTACATCCAAATCATGGAATACTACTCAGAAATAACAAGGAACAAGCTACTGAGCCATGCGGCGGCTGGGACGAACCTCCAGAGAATTCTGCTGAGTGCAAACAGACAATCCCAAAAGTTTACAGAATGTTGATTTCATTTACAAAAAATTTCTGAAGTGACACAATTATACAAGTGGAGGACAGATTCCTGGTTGCCGGGAATTAAGGAGGGATTAGGGGTTAGAAGGAAGTAGGTGTGGCCATGAATAAGACAACATGGGGGAGTCCTTGTGGTGACGGAAATGTTCTATATCTTGACTCTATCAATGTCAATATTCTGATTGTGATATTGTACTATAATCTTTTATTTTCTTGAGGCAGAGTTTTGCTGGTCACCCAGGCGCAATGGTGTGATCTCGGCTCTCTGCCGCCTCCACCCCTCTGGGTTCAAGAGATTCTCCTGCTCAGCCTCCCAAGTAGCTGGGATTACAGGTACCTGCCACCATGCCTGGCTAATTTTTTTTTTTTTTAAGATGGGGGTTTCACCATGATGGCCAGGCTGGTCTTGAACTCCTGACCTGAGGTGATCCATCCACCTCGGCCTCCCAAAGTGCTGGGATTACAGGTATGAGCCCCTTGCCCAGGCTATAGTATCGTTTTGCAAGATCTTACCATTGGGGGAAACTGGGTAAAGGGTATGCAGAATCTCTCTGTATTATTTCTCACAACTACATGTGAATTTATAATTATTTCAAAATCAAAAGTTTAATGGAAAAGATAAGCAATAAACTGAGAAATAGCTGTAGCAAACACATAAGGCATGAGATTAATACACTTATTTTACAAAAAGCTTCAACAAATCAATATAAAAGTAGTAAGAGCCCCCCCCACACACAACGATGGAGAAAGGATGTAAACAGAGAATTCAGAGAAGAAATACAAATCTCTAGTAAGAATTTGGAAAAATAAATGTTTACATTTAATAGTATTCAAAGAAATACAAATTACAATGATAACATAATACAATTTTCCCCTATAGATTGGCAAAATAATTAAAACTCGACTTTAAAAAATACCTAGCCGAGTGCGGTGGCTCACACCTGTAATCCCAGCACTCTGGGAGGCTGAGGCAGGTGGATCACAAGGTCAGGAGTTCAAGACCAGCCTGGCCAATATGGTGAAACCCCGTCTCCACTAAAAATACAAAAATTAGTCGGGCGTGGTGGCAGGCACCTGTAGGCCCAGCTACTTGGGGGCTGAGGTAGGAGAATTGCTTGAACACAGGAGGCAGAGGTTGCAGTGAGCCGAGATTGTGCCACTGCACTCCAGCCTGGGCGACAGAGCAAGACTGTGTCTCAAAAAATAAATAAATAAAATAACCAAAGATATCAAAGTTGCAGGAAACAAGCACTCAGGTATACCACATAGCGTATGTAACTTGGCATAATCTTTCTAGAAAACAATTTGCTAGCATTAAACATTAAAAAATGTTCCTAACCTCTGACCTGATAAGCCAAACTTAAGGAATACAACCTAAAGAAAAATCAAAATGTGGTCGATGATGTATACACTAGCTTTGTGATATTCACCCTAGCTTTGTTCGCAACAGAAAAACTTAGAAACAAGGCAACATCTAACAATAGGGGGTGATTAAACAATTTACATATAGTACATACATGCAATGGAATATAGTACCCTCAAAAAAAAATTTTTTTTTAAAGAACATTTATTGACAGTGGAAAATTTTCAAGATATGTTAAGAAAAAAAGAAATATACTAATATGTTGTAAGTGATTTTCCATGGGTCGTGAGCGTATAGATTTTTGAAATGTTTTTTCTACTTCTCTGCATAATTTCAAATTTTCTTTTTTCTTTTCTTTTTCTTTTTCTTTTTTTTTAGAAAGAATCTCACTCTGTCACCCAGGATGCAGTGTGCAGTGGTGCAATCTTGGCTTACTGCAACCTTCACCTCCCTGGCTCAAGTGATTCTCACGTCTCAAGCTCCCAAGTAGCTGGGATTACAGGTATGTGCCACCACGCCCGGCTAATTTTGTATTTTTAGTAGAGATGGGGTTTCTCCATGTTGGTCAGGCTGGTCTTGAGCTCCTGACCTCAGGCGATTCACCCACCTCGGCCTCCCAAAGTGCTGGGATTACAGGCGTGAGCCATGGTGCCCGGCTAATGTTTGTGTATTTTTGTAGTGTACACACAGTGAAATGCACAAATCATATATGTGTATGACAAATGCATCTGATAGCAATAACCGAAGGTACCCTGAAAATGACCCTGTATGACAGACACACCTGAATGTGTGTTCTGAGCTAGGGAATTCAGGAGTGGCCAACCTGGAGATTCATTCCTTGTCTATGAGAAACATCTGAGCCCCAGTCCCACCCTGTGGAAAACAGGCCATACGGGAGATCGAGGCTCTGAGTTCTGGGCTGAGTGAAGGTTGCCAGGCGGAGTTGTTAGGGTGCTAAGCGGAAACGCTGTATCAGCCGCATGCCTTTTGCAAGCAGTTGCAGCTCTTCTGCCTGGCCCACCACTGCACTCTCTCCCCTGCATGTAAGCCCCCAACAAAACTCTGTGTTGCATTTGGTGGCTCTGAGTCTCTTCTTTGGCCTCTTGAACCTGGTGCCATCCCCACTTGGGTCAATAGGGGCTAGCACAACACATTGATGATTGTTGTTTGTTGTGTTGTGTTTTTTTTTTTGAGATGGAGTTTTGCTTTGTTGCCCAGGCTGGAGTGCAGTGGCGCGATCTCAGCTCACTGCAGCCTCTGCCTCCCAGGTTCAAGCGATTCTCCTGCCTCTGCCTCCCAAGTAGCTGGGGCTATAGGCGCATGCCACCATGCCCGACTAATATTTGTATTTTTAATAGAGACAGGGTTTCACCATGTTGGCCAGGCTGGTCTTGAACTCCTGACCTCAGGTGATCCACCCACCTCGGCCTCCCAAAGTGCTGGGATTACAGGCATAAGCCACCGCACCCAGCAAAATTTTGACAAAGGTATACACACCTGTAGTCCACACTCAAGAGACAGAATAATCCATCTTAAGGCAATTCCCTCAAGCCTCTCTTCAGTCAATCCCCATTCCCATGCTGGCAGGGGCTTGTTATTAAATTTTATATAAATAGAATCATATGGATGTACGCTTTTGTGTCTGGCTTGGTTTTGCTCAGCATAGTGTTTCTGAGATTCTGCTGGGTAGTGCTTATTAGTAATTCACTGATTTTTATTGTTTGGTAGTATTCCGTTGTATGGATATGCCACAATTTGTTTTTGTTTTTTTTTTCATTTGTCTGTTTTTGGACATTTGAGTTGTTTCCAGTTTTTGGCTTTTACAAACGAAGTTGCTATAAACTTTCTAGTACAAGTCTTTTTGTGAATGAATTTTAGTTTTGTTCAGTAAATATCTTGGCATAGAATGGCTGGGTCTGGCTGGGCGCAGTGGCTCACACCTAGTCCCAGCACTTTGGGAGGTCAAGGCAAGTGGATCACTTGAGCCCAGGAGTTTGAGAGCAGCCTAGCTCTCTCTCAGAGCGAGACCCTATGTCTACAAAGAAATAACAGCTGGGTGTGGTGGTGCACGCCTGTGGTGGTCGCAGCTGCCCAGGAGGATAAGATGAGGGGATCGCTAGAGTCCCAGGGGTCGGGGGGTAGTTGAGGGGGGGGGGGGCATGCAAAGATTGCAGTGAGCTGAGATCATGCCACTGCACTCCAGCCTGGGTGACTCACTGAGATTCTGTCTCAAAAAAAAGAAAAAAGGAAAAAAGAATTGCTGGATCAGAAGGTATATATACAATTATGAAATTAAAAGAAATTGCCAGAATGTTTTCCTAAGAGGTTGGACCATTTTCCAGCTGTACACAGGGCTCTGCTCGCTCCACATCCTCACCAACTTTAGCTGTTGTCAGTCTCTTTAATTTTCACCACCCTAGTGGGTGAGTGAGAACTCATTGTGGGTTTAATCTGCATTTCCCTGATGATTCATGATGTTGGGCACTTTTTCACATGCTTAGGAATTTTGACAAATGTATACACACGTGTAATCCACACTCCAGTTAAGAGACAGAAGAACTCCACCCCCCAGGCAGTTCCCCCTGCCTCTTTCCAGTCAGTCCCGGTTCCCAAGCTCAAAGCTCTCAGGCACTCTTCTTCTGCGGTCTGTTCAAATATTTTGCTCATTTTTAAACCAGGTTTTTGCTGTTGTTGTCTCTGTTCTTATTGGATTTATAGCATATTAACTTTTCATACAACAATAAGCTTTACATACTATTCCTATTGGTGTGCATAGTAATTGTTTTCTGTTATTTTCAATAAATATTATAATGTCCCTTCCTGTACCGTTTTCCTCCTAGAAAGCTAGAAACTGCATTTTTTTTTTCCAGAGGGACTCCTAGAATGCTAGAAACTGCATTTTTTTTTCCCCCAAGACGGAGTCTCGCTCTGTCATCCAGACTGGAGTGCAGTGGTTCAAACTCGGCTCACTGCAACCTCTGCCTCCCAGGTTCAAGCAATTCCTTGCCTCAGCCTCCCAAGTAGCTGGGATTACAGGCGTTTGCCACCACACCCGGCTAATTTTTTGTATTTTTAGTAGAGACAGGGCTTCACCATCATGGCCAGGCTGGTCTTTAACTCCTGACCTCATGATCCACTGCGCCTGGCCCCAGAAAGTGTATTTTAAATTGTTAGAAGCCTCTTTCCATTCCAAGACAGTTTTAAGAATTCTCATTTTTGGTGGCTGCTATTCAAATTTGGCAAAATTTTGTCTGTCACTATAAAACCTCAAGGGAAACCTCAAGTCCAAATCATGCCTCAGTCTGCTGTCTTGAAACAGAGCAGAAAACAAGCCTCCTTAGGCTTTGCAGTCCCACCCAATACCTACTCCAGTGGCTGGCATGATGGTCAATACCTGCTCTTGGCCAGGCGTGAAGTGGCTCACACCTGTAATCCTAGCACTTTGGGAGGCCGAGGTGGATGGATCATCTGAGGTCAGGAGTTCCAGACCAGGCTTGCCAATGTGGTGAAACCCCGTTTCTACTAAAATATATATATATATATATATATATGAAAATCAGGCGTGCTGCCACACGTCTGTAATCCTGGCTCTTTGGGAGTCTGAGGCAGGAGAATCACTTGAACCTGAGAGGTGGAGGTTGTAATAAGCCAAGATCGTGCCACTGCACTCCAGCCTTGGTAACAAAGTGAAATTCCATCTCAAAGAAAATCTCTCTCTCTCTCTACTTATATATGTATGTATATATATATACACATTTTTTGAGGGGACAGAATTTTTCTCTTGTTGCCCAAGCTGGAGTGCAATGGCATGATCTCAGCTCACCGAAACCTCCATCTCCCAGGTTCAAGAGATTCTCCTGCCTCAGCCTCCCGAGTAGCTGGGATTACAGGCATGTGCCACCATGCCCGGCTAATTTTGTATTTTTAGTAGAGACAGGGTTTCTCCATGTTGGTCAGGCTGGCCTGGAATGCCCAACCCCAGGTAATGCACCCACCTTGGCCTCCCAAAGTGCTGGGATTACGGGTATGAGGCACTGCACCCGGCCTGTCTATATTTCTTTGTGTATTTGCTCTCATTCACTATTTTCTGTAGTGTGGTCCGTTTCCTGAAATCCAATCTGCTGAGAAGTTTTACTCCATAATGTACAACAGAACCATGGGTCTATCCTCTTATTTAAGACCCTTCACTGCAAAGACTCCATATTTCTGCTTGCTTTGCCTTCTAAGGGATTGAATGGCGCTGGTAAGGAGTAGTAAGGACTGCGCCAGGGACCAAAATGATCGAGGCAGAGAGACTTCCAGAGGCCAGTCAAGGCAAGTAAGCACCTGCAGACTATGAATAGGGTTCAAGGAAGCCAGAAAATACAGGTTCTGTGTCTGAGGCCCACAGGGGGATCTAGGGTGCTGAAGTGTGGGCAGCAAGACTCAGGTACTCTGCTGCTTTAGACATCCGTGGAGCTCCAAGTGGTGAGCACGCCCACAGCCTTTTCTGGGAAAGTGGGTCCGGGCAGTTCTTTCTGCACAGTTGAGAGGGCCTATGAATTAAAGCAGGAGTCCCCTCACCAGATGATTGAAGCAGGGCTTGGCATCCAAGCCAGGACCTGACCAATCAGGGGGCTTCCTAGCACTGGGGACCAATCTGCTCAGGCAGCTCATTTTTGCCTGGGTCATTCAGAGAAGAGCAGAGTGAGCTAAATGTCTGAAGCCCTGGAGCTGCCATTAGATTTAGGTGACAGAGGAACCTTTGTTGCAGTTCTCCAAAACACCTGTTGTATAGTCTGGATGGGGCTTAGATGGTACAGTGGTGCTCCTGGGTCCCCCCTGCCATCTGAATTGTAACGACGACGTTTGGAACACTGGCCAAAGGTGACAGGGGACACCTGACTTAGGTATCTGGGAAGTGGATGCTCAGTCAGTGAACTTCTTGCCAGAACTGGTCTGAGAGGGTGAGTGGATCTGAGACAACAGGCAGTGACTACCATCTGTTCCTGGTTAGAACAGAGAAGTGAGGGCGTGGGGTTGCAGGGAGTTGGGCAGCCCTCAAAAGGAGAGGCCAACGATCTCCAAAGACTCAGAGAAGACAAGCAGAGGCCTAGACAGCCAGTATCTCTGCGGACACCCAGAAGCACTGGAACAGAAAGATCTGGCTCTGCAGCCTGCCCCAGCCCTGCCCCACCAGCAGCTTAAAAGTACTTCCTTCCACATATATGCTCAGGACCCTGAAGAACAAAGCCTGGAGCAGGGCTGTCCAATATGATATCTGCCTGTGTCTCTTTATACTTAAATTAATTACATAGAATTAAAAGCTTCATTCCTAGGCCAGGTGCAATGACTCACGCCTGTAATCCCAGCACTTTGGGAGACCAAGGTGGGTGGATCACTTGAGGCCAGGAGTTTAAAACCAGCCTGGCCAAGGTGATGAAACCCCGTCTCTACTAAAAATACAAAAATTAACTAGGCATGGCTGTAATCCCAGCTACTCAGGAGGCTGAGGCAGGAGAATCACTTGAACCCAGGACAACGGAGGTTGCAGTGAGCCAAGATTGTGCCACTGCACTCCATCCTGGGCAACAGAGAGACTCTCCTCAAAAAAAAAAAAAAAAAAAAAAAAAGCTCCATTCCTTAGTCTCACTAGTGGCACTGCAAGTGCTCCGTGGCTGGACACAGTGGCTCATGCCTGTAATCCCAGCTGAGGTGGGAGGATTGCTTGAGTTCAGGAGTTTGAGACCAGCCTGAGCAACCTAGTGAGAATCTGTCTCTACAAAAACTAAAATAAAATAAAAAATCAGCCAGGCAGTTACTTGAGAGGCTGAGTTGAGAGGATAATTTTTGCCCAGAAGGTAGAGGTTGCAGTGACCTAAGATCACCCTACTGCACTATAGCCTGGGCAACAGAGCAAGACTCTGTCTCTAAAAATTAATTAAGAAAATATGTGAAAGTTATAGTGGGAAAAATAAGGGCTATTTTCTACCCTTTTCATCTTCTCCACCTGCTGGGCCCGCATGTGGTCCACTGATAAGCAGCTGATGAACCTCCTCTTCTGTTCCCTGCCTGGTAATCCTGCCCCCTGCAGACTTCTCATGAGGAGGATGGCTGCCCCCCCTTCCTGGACCCCAGAGCCTGGAACTGGGGAATTGTTGTTCGTTCCACATTACTGCTTCCATGGCCTTTCCCTCCTCCTTCAAAGAGGCATGAGTGCCTCTTCATTGCTGCAACTGGCCTCCGCCTGAGTGAGGACGTTAGCTTTGATTCATTGTCTTTTTTTTTCTATTATTATTCCCATGATCATTCTCAGCAATGCCAACAATCTCCAGGATGAACTGTCCAATACCTCAGCCTCTCCGTCTGCGGCCTCCATCTCCACGGAGGTCGGCTCCTCTATCGTAGGAGACACCTGTTTCCATGGTCATGTCCTTGACCTTCTCACCAACACCGAAGCACTCTCCACTCAGTTCAACTCACCCACCTCGATGCTCCCACCCCAGCAACCCTTCAGCCCCAGCGCCTTTCCATCTGTTGACCTTCCCCACCTTCTCACTATCAGTGCTGACTCACTTCCCTCCCTAGCCAGCTTAGAATGCATGGTCCATCCTTATAGCCCTCTAAATGCCCTGTCCTCCACGGCCTGCGCTGTACTCCATAGAATCATCTGGCTACTTAACGCAACTGTCTGCCTCCCCCATGCCTGCACTCCAGCTACTGAGCCATGCTGATGGGCCTCCCTTTAGTCATGCTCACCCGTCTCAAGTAAGTGGGCATTTAGCCCTCCGGTGCCTCCCTGGTGTAGTTGTTTTCCTGCCCCCACAACAACTCTCATGCCTCCTGTCTCTCCTCAGACTTCCCACTCCCATTCTGTCCCTCTGTGTCCCCATCTCCCACTGATGACCTTGCCTCACGTTTCCTTCAAAAGCCAACAGAAACTCTCCCATCTTCCTTCCACCAAATCTGCCCACCTGCCTGTACCTACAGCGTTTCTCCTCCTCTCCTGTTATGAAGGATGAAGTGTCCTGTCCTCTCCCAAAGGCAAAACTTCTATTTATGTGCTAGAACTCATGCCTCTGATTTTCTCCAAGTTTCTTCCCCTCGCTCCCTGTATCATTGATGCCTCCCTCTCTGCCGGATCACTCCTGTCAGCATGCATGCATGCCCTATATCTCTTGACACTTCTGGAAGGTGGAGAGCAGAGAGAGGTGGTTAGTCCAAGATCACGCAGGCTTCCTGGCTCTAGCCTAGGATGGTACCACCAACTGTGTTGCCTCTTCCTATTTTTCAGGCATTGAAAGGAGCTGCTGTTTATCTTTTTTTTTTTTTTTTTTTTGGAAACAGAGTCTAGCTCTGTCAACCAGGCTGGAGTGCAATGGGGTGATCTGGGCTCACTACAACCTCTGCCTTCCGGGTTCAAGCGATTCTCCTGCCTCAGCCTTGTGAGTAGCTGGGACTACAGGCATGCACCATCACACCCAGCTAATTTTTGTATTTTTAGTAAAGATGAGATTTCCCCATGTTAGCCAGGCTGGTCTTGAACTCCTGACCTCGTGATCTGCCTGCCTTGGCCTCCCAAAGTGCTGGGATTACAGGCGTGAGCCACCGCGCCTGGCCTCCTGTTAATCTTTCAAAACATCTAGTGTTCGTCTCTCCAGAAGTAGAGATTCATTATCCTTGCTCCTGAGGTTCGAAACATTTTTGTTGCAAGACATCTGTTCCCAGGGACTATGGAGAGCCTGGTTTTGTCACAGGCTTGGAAGTCTGGAGAACTGCAGAAATGAGTGGGAGGACCGTGCTGGGCCTGAGAGCTGGATTCTTGAGAAAAGGTGTGAAAGTAATCAAGCCAAGATCTGGGTGAGATGAATCTTGCTGCAGTTCGTTGTAGGCTGCACAAGACCTAAAAATTGAGAAAACAGCTCTATACTTTAGACCAGGAAGCTACGGGTTCTAATACCATCCGGTGCCTTCCTGGCTCTGTGACCTTGAGCAACTTAACGTAAGATCTCTGAACATCAGTCTCTTCATCTGGAAAGTAGAAATCATAATAACTACGTCAAGTAGAATTCCGCTGTGAGAATTAAATGAGATCACATGTGTCAAGCTCTGGGCACATAAAGGGCACTCAGAACAGATTAGTTTACCTCCACTTCCTTACTGAGCCCGCTGGATTACCCAGGCAATTGTGGGTGCGTATTGGCCAGGCTATGGGTCTACACTTTGAGACCTCAGAAAGCCGGGCGCGGTGGCTCACGCCTGTAATCCCAGCACTTTGGGAGGCCGAGGCGGGTGGATCACGAGGTCAAGAGATCGAGACCATCCTGGTCAACATGGTGAAACCCTGTCTCTACTAAAAATACAAAAAATTAGCTGGGCATGGTGGCACGTGCCTGTAATCCCAGCTACTCAGGAGGCTGAGGCAGGAGAATTGCCTGAACCCAGTAGGCGGAGGTTGCGGTGAGCCGCGATCGCGCCATTGCACTCCAGCCTGGGTAAAAAAAGAGCAAACCCCCGTCTAAAAAAAAAAAAAAAAAAAAAAAGACCTCAGAAAGTGATTTTGCAAATTTTCCATCAAAACACTTCTGCCTCACGAGAGAGACTACAATTTCTCCCACACTGACCCTTCCTACTGCCACTGCAGAGTTTTGGCAGGGGAATGCTTTACTTTGTGTTCAAAATAGATGTGACTATAAGCCCAAGGGCTATGAGGGAAATAATACAACAAACTATCGACTAAGACTGTCAAAGTCATTTAGTCTGCATCACTGTTTTTATAGGACACAGGGGTGACTTGGCGATTACCCAGCTAGTCAGTTTCAGAGCTAGGATGAGAATCCAGGTCTCCTGACTCCTGAGCGTCTCACCAAAATGTGTAACACCTGCAGAAGGCCATCAGCAAGATTTAGGATACTCCCAGAGGGCAAATCTATTGCTTTTTATAACCAAGATAGTCCATGGACTCTATCATGACTCTGGTGGTTGATATGAAGAAATTATTTAATGGATACAATGTATATTGTTCAGATGATGGTTACCCTAAAGCCCCAGACTTCATCACTGTGCAATACCTCCATGTAACAAAACTGCACTTGTATCCCTTACATTTATAAACAAACAAAAAACCAAAGAGTGGATTCAGCTAATGTAAATTTTTAAAGGGAAGGGAGGAAAACTTCCAAGAGGCTTGTCTCAATTACCAAGGGCCATTTAAAATTTTGTTTTCTCCTTGTTGCAAAAAATATTTGGGTTGCCTGGGCTTCTTTACCATACTTTTTCTTTTCAAAAAAAAAAAAAAAAAAGCAATTTTCACTTTCAACTGCTCTTTCCTATCAGGTAAGTTTTGGATATGCATCTCCTCCAAATCTCATGTTGAAATGTGATCCCCAGTGTTGGAGGTGGGGCCTGATGGGAGGTGTTTGTGTCATGGTGGGGGCAGATCCCTCATGATTGGCTTGGTGCCATCCCCAAGGTAATGAGTGAGTTCTCACTCTGAGTTCATGCAGAAAACTGGTTGTTTAGAAGAGCACGGCACCTCCCCCTTCTCTCTTGCTCCATTACTTGCCATGTGACGGGCCTGTTCCTGTTTCACCTCCACCATAAGTAAAAGCTCCCTGAGGACTCATCAGAAGCTGAGCAGATACCAGGACCGTACTTCCTGTACAGCCTGCAGAACCATGAGCCAATGAAAACTCTTTATAAATAACCCAGCCTCAGGTATTTCTTTTCTTTTCTTTCTCTTTTGAGATGGAGTCTTGCTTGCTCTGTCGCCCAGGCTGGAGTGTAGTGGTGCAATCACAGCTCACTGCAGTCATGACCTCCTAGGCTCAAGAGACTCCCTCACCCCAGCCTTGAGAGTAGCCAGGACTGCAGGTGCACATCACCATGCCTGGCAAATTTTTGTATTTTTTATAGAGACAGGGTCTCATCATGTTGCCTAGGCTGTTCTCTAACTCCTGGGCTCAAGCAATCTGCCTGCCTCAGCCTCCCAAAGTATTGGGATTACAGACATGAGCCACCATACCCAGCCAGGCATTTCTTTTGAGTGAGGTAAGAACAGACGCACACACTGTCTTTCCATCATTTCACAACCTGTGAGATACACAGGTGGCTGCTATCATCCCCTTTCTACAAGAGGTATAAAAGACATGTGGACCCAGATTTGAATTCCACTTGCCATCTGTGTGATGTTGGGCAGATCAGTATTATCTTCCTCACTAGGCTGTTGTGGCTATCGAGTTTAATGCAGCATTTCCCAAACTTTCCTCATGACGAAAAGCCTCTGGGTATTGTTAAAATTACAAATTCTGGCAGGGCACAGTGGTTCACACCTGTAATCCCAGCACTTTGGAAAGCTGAGGCAGGTGGATCATGAGATCAGGAGATTGAGACCATCCTGGCCAACATGGTGAAACCCCATCTCTACTAAAAATATAAAAATTAGCTGGACATGGTGGCATGTGCCTATAATCCCGGGTACTCGGGAGGTTGAGGCAGAAGAATTGCTTGAACCAGGGAGTCCGAGGTTGCAGTGAGTCGAGACTGCACCACTGCACTTCAGCCTGGCAACAGAGCGAGAATCCATCAAAAAAAAAAAAAAAAAGAAAGAAGAAAAAGCAAAATTACGAATTCTTGGGCCCTAGTCCAGGGCTACTGGACTAGAATCCCCAGGGGTGAGGCCTGGCAACCTGACAGGCCCCAGGTATTATCAGGGAAATTTGGGAAACACTAGTTTGATTTTTTTTTTTTTTTTTTTTTTGAGACGGAGTTTTGCTCTTGTTACCCAGGCTGGAGTGCAATGGCGCGATCTCGGCTCACCGCAACATCCGCCTCCCGGGTTCAGGCAATTCTCCTGCCTCAGCCTCCTGAGTAGCTGGGATTACAGGCACGTGCCACCATGCCCAGCTAATTTTTTGTAGTTTTAGTAGAGACGGGGTTTCACCATGTTGACCAGGATGGTCTCGATCTCTTGACCTCGTGATCCACCCACCTCGGCCTCCCAAAGTGCTGGGATTACAGGCTTGAGCCACCGCACCTGGCCCTAGTTTGATTTTTATAAGCATTTGTTGTTGTGTTTGGCACGAAGCAGTCAATATTCATTGAGCACTCATATGGGTTCAATCTTTGAAATGTGGGTAATAATGATTACTAGATAGGGTTATGATGAAACACAAGCAAAATAATGTATAGTCCCCAGCAAACAGTAAGTTCTAAGTCTCTGCTGGAGTCCTCACTTCATTTACTCATCAGGACTCCCAGGACAAGAGGGGGTCACCTGGAGGCTCGCTGGTTCTCTGGCCTGGCTTCATTCCCAGGCAGGCTGTATCCAAGGGCTGTGCCTCCTCAACTCCAGGCCTCCATCCTCTAGCCCAGCACCTCTCATAGGAAGATTCTTGTTTTCTAGATTCTAGGGACCAAGCCTCATTTAACCAATTTGGGCTCCAGGTACTTCCTTGTACCAGTCACTGTGGTTAGGATTTGGACTAGGCTGATTGGCCAAGACAAAATAACTTGCTTACCTAAGACCTAGAGGGATGGGGCCAGCCCATCTGAACTTCGGGAATGGAGAATGGTCCATATCCATGTGAGTCCTTCCAATGGTCCCTTGGAGTTGTTGCTAGGCCAAGAAAAACGGATGGTTGGCAGGCAGCCCCGAGGACGTTCCTTGTGTCAGCTCCCCGGTTCACAGTCAGCCAGCAGCCTCCAGATGCCCCATGAGTGCGGAATTTCCGACCTCTCCTCTGCTAGCACGTCCACGGCCAGCCTTGAGGGCCTCAGTCAGATGACCCAGCCTTGGACCTACCCTCATCTGTGCAACCATCTCCAGCCCCCTCCTTGGCCTGCTCACCCTTGGGCCAGCCTGCCCCCAGGGGTCTGTCCAAGGGCTGGACCAGCGACTTAGAGCTGCTGCTGTCCAAAGCTGCTTATTAGGGACCCACTGTGGGAATCCTTCCAACCATGAACAATGAATTTCTAAACCAGGATAAAAACAGCCTTTGCAAGTCAGCAAATGAGACAAACTGAATTGCTCAACGCCCCCCCATCCCCCCTTCCCTCATCTGCCTGGTACTTTTAACACGGTGGCTAAGACCAAGGTCTCTGGAGTCAGAAGGATGTAGTTTTGAGGCCCTTCACTTACTAGCTGGGCTAGTTGTCTCACTTCTGAGCTTCGATTTCCTCTGTGAAATCCATGAAGATTAAAGGAGGCAATGGATGGAAAGCACATGACACAGAGTAGCTCATAATCAAGAAGCATCGTCATTACTGTCCTCTCCAGGCACTGGTCTGCACCAGGAAATGCGCAGCCCTTTAGTGGTGATCAGTGTCAGACAGCGCAATGTCAGGGAGCCAAATCCACTGTATCACGGACCTGTGATGCATTCCAGTGCTACACAAAACACATACACAGCCATGGCACTCACTGTATCCTATTCACTCAATGCTTGGCTGTTTTCTTCCTGGAAAACACCGCACTGTCTTGTCACTGCAGCTGGCCTCCCCCCACCCCAAACAGTACAGCCGTGTGTGAGAAGGTGCAGAAGCCCAGTGATGGGAGTCCTGGGTTCCAGGCTTGGCTGTCACTCCCTTGTGGTGCCACCTTGGGCACGCCACTTGTCTTCTCTGGGCTTTGGTTTCCTCTTTGGTCAAATAACAGGGTTGCACGGGGTGACTTAGGAAAAGTTCTTCCCTCTCCAGGGTCTGTCTTGTGCCATTTACTAGCACACTGAGTGGCGAAACTGCCCTTGCTGAAGCTGTGATGGTCAAGGGTAACTACTCCAACACGGCTCACTCACACAGGTGGTCTGGTCTGGGGAGCGGGAGTCGGGGTGTGGGAGGCATTTACGGTAAGGGTAAGAGGGCTGGCTCTGGAATCGCACACCTGCTTAATTCCCGAAGGTGCTGTTCTTCCTGGCTATATGACCTTTGGTGTTACCCTATAAGCCACCTGTGTAGCAAGGGTCATGGCATCTACGTAAGGTGGCTGTGATGATTTGGTAAGATTAATGAGATGTTGCATTTGAAGCAAAGGGCCTGGCACAGAGCAAGGGCTCAGGAAAAGCCAGCTCTGCCCTTCTCTCCTCTCCTTTGTCTGAGCTTTCTAGCTACTCCTAAGTTCCATCAAATGAAAATAGCCCCACATAGGCGTGGGTTTCATGCTGATTCTACTTCTTCCAAGTTTCTTGACCTGTTTTCCTTATCTGTTAAATGGGCATAATATGATCTTCCTCAAAGGTTGATAGGAATGCTTGGCATGATGAATACAGAAAGGGTTCTCCTCCCTGAGGCCCATTATCAACCCATTCACCACCTTCCATTTTCCCCTACATTTTGTAGTTCTTTGTGAGACAGGTTCTATGCCTGTCGCCCAGGCTGGAGTGCGGTGGGGTCATCATGGCTCGTGCACCCTCAACTCCCCTTGCTCAAGTGATTCTCCTGCCTCAGCCTCCTGAGAAGCTGGGACTACAGGCATGCACCACTACACTGGGCTAATTTCTGTATTTTTTGTAGAGACGGGATCTCACCATGTTGCCGAAGCTGGTCTCAAACTCCTGGGCTTAAGCTATCCATCCGCCTTGGCCTCCCCAAGTGCTGGGATTATAGGCATGAACCACTGCAACTGGCCTGTAGTATTTATTGCTGTATCTACTAGTCACGATTCTTAAAGGCCCATGGAGGGAAGTTAGGGCCAGAAAACCTGAGTCCAGACCAGAGTATCTCTCAATTTCACCCCACTCCCTTGTTCTTTCACTGTGAGAGGAACAAGAACATGCCTATCTAGTTCATTCTCACAGCCTGGGTGCTTAGCACAGCACTTGGCCCAAAGGAGGTCACCTCTCCATCCCATGCTTAGAGCCACAGGCAGCTTGCTCCAAAGGGCAGTAGGTGCCAGGGCATCGCCCAGAAGGTGAGGTGGGTCACAGGCTCTTCTGGAAGCACTTTACCCTGCAGGAATCACACAGTAACTGTAAGGCATTGTAAGGAACTAGGCCTTGCTATGAGATCCAAGGCTGTAAAGAATGAATACCTAAGAATGAGTATACGTGTCTGTGTATAAACAACCACAGTAAATTAGCTTAACTCTACTGGGAAACATAATGGAACCTTGTACACGAGCCTCATCAATGTTTTAGCTTTTGGTCTGATGACTCTACTACTTTACTACGAGTTTGTACTAAGAAATCCACAGAAAGTATGAATACGTTGTAATATAACAGTATCTACTACAGTGGTAAGTTGGACATAACCAAAATGTCTAACCATTTGGTTAGAATTAAGTAAATCAGAATACGGTTGACGGACTACGATGTAGCCATTTAAGATACATGCCTCTGAAAATTAAAGATACAGGGAAATCATTACAATACTGTTAAGTAAAGTAAGAAAATAAAACACCATATGTAAACCTCTGGGTTTGCGAAATAATTTGTTTTATACATTCCTGAGTTTTAACCATACATTCTTTTTACAATATCACAAACAAAACAATGAAAGATATTCAAAACAAGGTTCTAAGGTTGGCCTAACTTGTTTGGGTATTTGTTTTTTTTAGATATTTGTAACTTTTTTAAATGAAGCTTTTAATGAAGACACACCACCGAGTCTTGCTTTAAGACCAAAAGTACCCAAACTTAGTATCACATTATATATATATATCTTAAGAAAAGCTATTCTATCAGGTGACAAAAATGAAGATTCCCCCCTCACCTAGCAGTTCATCTGGAATGCATCTTGAAAAGATCAATGGCCTGTTGGACTCAAAGAAGCCATCCCCAAAAAAATTGTATAAAAAGATTTATTGAAATTTATCAATGACAAACAGACATAAAACTCAAAGTTTGGCTCTTCTGAGGGGCAGGAGAAAAACTGGTGCAGATGTTCTTTTATACAGATGAAACATGGGTTCAGAAATTACACGTCACTTCTAAAGCAACCAGAAGAGGGACACAAAAGCAAACCTGTACATTCACTAGGAATTTGCAGTCATTTCAGATTTCCACTAGGTAAGAAAATACAATTTTGCGTTAGTTTTTCCGTGCTCGGGTGTATGAAAAAAAAACCCAGCCGACATGCAGCAACGTCTCCAGCGCTTAGGTCTGTAAAAATTTTCTAAGCACAGAAGTACATGTGGAAGAATTCTCTCATCATTTTTGTAAAACAAAGCGTTCTAATATTTTACAGAACAAGATAGGACAGTTTTTTTTTTTTTTCTTTTAAAGAAGTTGAAGTTTGAGGGTTTGTTTCTCCTCTTTTAATTATAATTACCAAATAAATCCATTTTCCTTGTAACTCACAAGCCTGCCGTTTTCAGCTCTCTGGCTCATAAGCTCTCAAGAGTCACATCAGAGTTCTCTTTGCAGAGCGAAGCCCACCACCATCTGTGAAGGGGAAAAGGGATGAGAGATGGGGAATGTCCCCAAACCAGTGCCAAAATACGCCTTTAGGTTGCTATTTACAAACCAGGGCGTTGGATGCCTCTAGCAGGCCCGAGAAAAGCAGGTATCATATGAACCAAAGCAAAAGATTATGGCTGGGGCTCAGCCCCTCCTCGGCGTTGAGTAACCCAACTGAGACCAGCCATGGCCTTCCACCCAACCCAAGAGACTTGGGAAATACCAGGAGACATAAGAGAACTCCAAACCATCCTCTTGGAGAGTCAGGAACAAATGCTCACTTAGTGTGTACTTAGCTATCGCATTTACAGGGACAAAAACCGGACACAAAGAAAAAGTAGGGGGAAAAAATAAAGAGTGGCAGTAAAAATAGTATTTTATTCCACCCCCTTCCCGCCCCCCCTCCCCCCACAACCCCCAGTACACTTTTCCCTCTCGTTCCCACAGCAACGTTACAATCAGAAAAAAATAAGTTTCAGGGGGCAGGATTGGAGGGGGGAGGGGATATGGGTAAAAACAGTCAAATCACAATAGGAATTTTTCAAAATAGGTTATTCCACTTAGTCGTCATCTTCTCCCTCATCTTCAGGTTCTCGTTTTCGCTTCTGACCCCTTTCTTCTTCTGGAAGAGTAAGAAAGTGGCATTTGGATTAGTTATTCATTCCGCCTCTTTAACTTAACCCACCCAATGAGAAGCCAGGGGACCACATGACTAGCAAGCTGTGCCATTCGGGGAAACCGAGGCAAGGCATCTGCACAGCTGGAGCGGGGGACCTGCAGTCTTTAACAGGAGTGTCCTGCCTACTACCAGGGGCCTTGGGGTCTAAGCAATCTGAGGTCAAAGTGAAAGGGCCAGGCTGCTGCCAGCCCAGAGTAGAAAGGCTGCCATACCACCAAGCTCTTCTTCATCTTCCTCGTCATCTACCTCTCCATCATTATAACCTTCTTCATCCTCCTAGGAGAAAAGACAGACAAAAGAACATTGGAAATGTCCCGGCCTTGGGACATGCTGAGGAAGCCACACAGAGAACAAAAATGCCGGGGTCACCCCCAGCCTCTCAGAGCCCCCCCCCCCCACCAAGACTTGACATCATGAGAGGAATGTAAAGCAGACATTCTTAATTTATTTTGGATCAAGGATCCAATCTTAATTTATTTGGATTCCACGTGGGAATCTGCAGAAAGCTGCACTCCTTCTCCAGAAAAATGTCCGCATCATTTATAATATCTGCAAGCAGTTTCAAGGGGTTATGGATTCCATCCCCAGGTTAAGAACTCTGATCTGAAGTCCCTGTAAGGCAGGCAGCTTTCCAGCCTGCACATTCTCTGAGGAGAATGAGTTCCCGAGCAGGCTCCCTGCTGTGCAAAGTAGGCCATCCTTTCTTGCATCTGTCCTCAATCTAGTTTTGGCTTCAAGGGAAGACCCCAGTTTCAGGAAATCCAGATTCTGTGGGCAAGTACAATGTCACCCGACCCAGCCCCTTCCCTAGCTTGCAAACTTGGATCACCTGGAGGGGAGGGAAGGGGAAGAAAAATTCAAGCCCCTCTGAGGACATCATTCCCAACCAGCTGGAAACTCAGCAAGGTGTACGACTTTCATTCTCAACACAGGGCTTGCTTTCCTCTGCTCCTGAAGGTATACGCTAGTTAAATCTCTGCTGGCTAAACCCGGTTCCTGAAGTTTAAAAGAACTTGGTGACAGACTTCTTTTTGTCAGGGGAAATATTCTTTTAGAATGTCATCAAAGAGTTCCCTCATCAGTCTGCTTGCTAAGGTTCTGCATTTTTTTTTTTTTGCATGTACAAGCTCTCCTTTACTGAAAGCTGGAAATATGCAGATGGTCAGTGAGATAATTTAAAAAAAAAAAAAAGCCCACAAAAAAACCCCCAAATCCCACATGCTGCATGCCTGCAACAGGAAGAGGAAGATGTAACAGCTATTAGCCAACATAACTTACTGCTCTCTTCTAGGGAAACCTGTTACTAAGACTTTATTTGTAAAATACTTACAATATTCTTTAGAGATGAGCCTGAGTCCAGGCCTCAGGAGAGGACAAACCCAGCAGCACAACTAAACACAAACCAAGCTCATCTCACCAGATTTGTTTTTTTTTTGAGACTGAGTCTCACTCTATTGCCCAGGCTGGAGGGCAGTGGTGACTTCTTGGCTCACTGCAACCCCCGCCTCCCCGGTTCAAGCAATTCTCGTGCTTCAACCTCGAGTAGCTGGGATTACAGGCACCCACCACCATGCCCGGCTAGTTTTTGTATTTTTAATAGAGACGGGGTCTTGCCATGTTGCCTACACTGGTCTCAAACTCCTGAACTCAAGTGATCCGCCCGCCGCGGCCTCCCAAAGTGCTGGCATTACAGGCGTGAGCCACTGCCCCCGGACTTGGCTTTTCTACTGTCATTGGCCTGTGTCTCTCGAGTCTGGGCCGGCCGACTGGAACACACTATCTGAGTGAGTCCGTGTGGTGAGCGGATGCGTCTGCCTCCTCCATGGAGGGAGACAGGAAACTGCAGGGGGAATTGGGAGGGGACACAGGCACCTTGTCCAGGGTATTGTCACTTGAAAGCTCTCCAGGTCTAACTTTTGCAATTAGCAAGAGTTGATTTAGAATTCTGAGCAAGTCCTAGAAAATGACTCTGCTAGAGAGACTCAGAACATACAAACACAAAACCCAACACACAGTGCCAGGAACCTGGAGGAGGGTGTGAACGCCTCCAATAAGCAGTCAGACACTTACCCCTTGTCAGACACTGTCCTTAAGCATTTTACTTACACTTCACTTTATCTTCTTAACAACCCTGTGAGAAAGCTATCATGATCCCTATTTTACAGATGAAGAAATAGGCTCAGAAAGGTCAAGTAAATCGTCCAGGGACACACAGCTGGCGAGTGGTAGAGCTGGGACTCGCCCCCTCACAGACCTTGTTAAAAAACTGGGAACCAGCCAATCTGTTTAGGAAAATGGCCAACTCCTGACGCTCTATTTGCATAGTGTCACTCTCTGATTCGGGATCCAGCAGTGTTATCCTGCTGCCTATCAGCTCAAGGCAGTCTTTGGTTTTCTCTAACACACAGTTTAAGTGCTCAATGAATATCGTAATTAGCATATGAATGCAAAAAACAGAAAATGGGGCCACGCGTTCTGTGCTTCTTCACATAGAAACAAAGGCCAGGTCTACCGCAGCAGGTTGAGTCCCTGCCTCCAAAGTCCTCTTCCCCTCTTTGCCTCCCCAGAACCAGCCCAGTGAAAGGCTCTGAAACGGACTCACTTCACTACCTACCACGGGGGAGCAACTTTCCTAACCAGGGCTCCAGGGCTGCCAAGGCTGATGACAGAGGCATTCAGTGGGGCTGCCTCAAAGGGGCAGACGGTGGCCCTGCCCTACGCACCCCAGCCTCCTTACCTCCTCCTCTCCGCTCACGTCCTCCTCTTCACCTTCCTCCTCCTCATCCTCATCCTCCTCGTCTTCCACTACCTGAGCATCTTCATCATATTCCTCCTCTGTGCAATCGAAACAGGGAATGGAAACAGAACTAGTGAGGAGCTGGCTCTGCCCCCATGCAGCACAGGCCCCTGTGGTGCCTTCAGTGTGGGGCCCATGACCCTCCCACACCCACCTAAGCCCAAAGACGGAACACACTAACTCCCATGCAAACAGTGCTGACATAATTAAACACATCCTGCAGTGGTGCCCAGGGTAAGCCCCCTCCCAAGTGTTAGGAATGTGAAAGACTCTCACACTGAGACCACCAGGAAACTGTCAGAGCAGGGCAACAAGTTCTGGGGCCCGGGAAAGCGGCAAGGTCAATTCATTTAGAAAGAGCACCTAGGCCAAACTCCTCACGTTAAAGGTGAGAGATCTGAGGCACAGAGAGAACTGACTTGTTCAAGGTCACACATCAAATCACTGGTTGAGCTGGGCCTAGGGGACCTGGTCCCAGGACTGCCAGTTTTGGCTGCTGTCTGCCACATCAGGAGATCCCCACCAAGGCAAACACGGTCTCTGAGTATCTTGCAAAACACTCCCAACTGAACAAGGAAAACCAAAATCCTGTGTCTGAATTAATCAGGCAAGTGTCTCCATTCTCAACTTCATCTGGCCAGACCCATGGGAAAGCGGCACTGCGCTGGTGGCGAGGGGGGAGGGAGTGGGAGAAGAACTCCCTTCTTTTCCCTCCTTCCTTCCTGTAGGCCCCGAATGCACACCACACTGCCAGAAAGCCCAAGAAGCTGCCTGCAGCCCCCCATTTCTCAACACTTGGGGCTCCTGAGCACCTGAGCAGTGCCCCTAAGTATGGGCCTGTGGCCTGCAACCACCAGGGGGCCCCACAACCCCTCTGGCCGCAGACCTCCTCTCCACTACAGAAATACCTAGATGGGAAAGGTGGGGGGGCCTCAGGCCACACCCTCCTCTCTATCCCCTCCCTCCCTTCCTGGGAGAGTGTCTAAGTGCGGGTCACACTATAGAAGGACTGTAGCATCCCACTCTGGGGGGGGGGGGCGGTTTGGAAAATAGATAAAAACTGAAGTGGGGATTCAGTTGGATGGTTTTTTTTTTTTTTTTTTGAGACAGAGTTTCGCTCTTGTTACCCAGGCTGGAGTGCAATGGCGCAATCTCCGCTCACCGCACCCTCCGCCTCCTGGGTTCAGGCAATTCTCCTGCCTCAGCCTCCTGAGTAGCTGGGATTACAGGCACGCACCACCATGCCCAGCTAATGTTTTGTAGTTTTAGTAGAGATGGGGTTTCACCGTGTTGACCAGGATGGTCTCGATATCTTGACCTCGTGATCCACCTGCCTCGGCCTCCCAAAGTGCTGGGATTACAGGCGTGAGCCACCGCGCCTGGCTCAGTTGGATGGTTTTAAAGGAGTTATTTTGCAGTTGGAGAATCTCAGGATAGTTCCATGAGCATGGGACTCATGCCCTGTTCTTTCAGGGAAGTCAACCAATGAGACAGATTAGGGACTATGGCAAACAAAGCAGACCGCCCCACTCCCCTCCACAGCTTTGGAAGGAGGCAGCTGCCAGACAGCTGGCCAGCCTACAGCAGCTGGGTGGGGGCTTCCCAACCACCCAGCTCACCCCACTCTGTAAAACCAAGGAGGAGCCCCAAGGCCTCAGCTGGGCCCCTGCAGCCCCAGCCCACCCCCTGCCACCCACCATCCTCATCCTCCTCCTCATCATCCAGGCCCTCCACGTAGCCCTCAGCATCCGAGTCAGGGGCCTCCTTGTCGTCCCGGTCATAGCCGTCGAGATATGTGAGTTGCGGGAGGAGCTTGAACACGTTTTCTCGGTAGTCGTTCAGGTTGGTTACCTCGCAATTGAAAAGGTCTAAGCTCTTGAGGTTTTCTAACTTTTTCTGCAAGTGGAAAAATGAAGTCAACAGTAAGTGATTTGTGGGAGGAAGGCGGGGGAACAGCTCCAGCAAACAGGCCAGGGAGCCATGAGACAGTGTGGACAGACCACGACTTCCAGGTGATAAGGAAGCTTGGATCTGGCTCTGCTTAGCCATGGTGTTTGCCCAGACACATCACCTGCGGTTTGTGGGCCTCAGTGTCTTCATCTGGAAAATGGGCGGGGGGTTGGACTGGAGGATCTTTGAAGCCTTATCCAATGTTAACACTTTCATTCTACAATTACAGTTTCTGTCTTAACAGTGACCGACTTGAAATTAACCTGGGGTTTTGTTGGTGCAGGAGCCAAGAGGTTTGCTGCCTCTCCCTGAGACTAAGGAGCCAGGGGGAAACCAAAAGTCAACTTGAACTAACAAACTAACTCCTTCTGCATCTGATAATGAGGATGATGAGGGCAGTTAACATAGCACTTCATGTACTGAGTCACTTTATCTCACAACCCCTGTAAGGCAGAAATAATTATTAGTTCACTTCACAGATGTGGAAATGAAAGGCACAGGATTGGTAATTCATCAGGCAGCACAACTTCAGACCTGTGCTCTTACTCTTTGAAATACCGCCTGTCAAAAAAGAACAAGAGGAAAATCCAGTGGAGGATCCCAACTCTGTCCTTAGTATTTGACATGATGTGCTTTGTCAAAGATTTTTACCAGATGGGTTCTCACCAATGTTATCCCTGTTTGCTAGTAGAGGAGACTGAGGCCCAAGAAGTGAAGGGTCATACTGCTGCCAAGTAACTGAGCTGCGTTTTGACTTCGTACCTCACCGACCTTCGAGGTACGAGGCACAAAAAAATCCTATCCCAGGCTGAGACCCTGATCCAAAGGGCGCCAGGTCTAACAAGGGAGTAAAACCACTGCTCCTTGGAGTCAGTGTCGGGAGCTAGGTTGTTCTCTCTTTGACCCTGCAGTTGAGACCTGGGTCATTTTCAGCAGGAGCCAAGGGCAGTGTGGAAGTCTTGACAGTGGTCTGTGTGGGCAAGCCCGGCACCTTCTACCAAAAGCAGCTTCCCATCCCAGGGAGGTGAGGCAACACACACTGACAAGCAGGGTGGGGAAAGCACTGAGACACGTGTGATCTGGGCAGGGGGCAGTGGACGGTGTGAATGTGGATGTGCCTGATACCTAATGGTGACTGAATCACAATGTTTCACAAAGATTTTATACACTCAATCACCCATACACACATACACAGAACTTCAAAGACTTTTTCCTTTTGCAATGACATTACAAAAGCAAGACTTCCAGACAGATCAAAATCGTCTGTCTTTCTCCTAACAGGCTAGTGGAAGACCTGAAAAGAAGTTCTGTGGGGAGCATATTCTACTAGTTGGCCCCAATGCCGTCACTGGATAGGTAAAATTTGAGCTTGCAAAAGAAATGCCAGTGTCTTGTTCTGCCACACTAGCCAACAGCAAGTCCCGTGCGCAGCCATGGAGGGCAAGGAGTGCCTTTTGGGATAGAAACCCTGAAAACGCCAGCCCAAACTGAGGGATACCCAACTTCCCCTATAAACCCAGAAGAGAAATTTGGCAAATGTGGTCAATTGTCCTCCTGACCTTTCCCTGATTCTAGATGCCTGCAGTGCTTCTTTTTTTTGTGAGATGGAGTCTCACTCTGTCACTCAGGCTGGTGTGTAGTTACACAATCTTGGCTCACTGAAACCTCTGCCCCACGCTGGGTTCAAGTGATTCTCCTGCCTCAGCCTCCCGAGTAGCTGGGATTACAGGTGCCTGCCACCACGCCCAGCTAATTTTTGTATTTTTAGTAGAGACGGGGTGTCACCATGTTGGGCAGGCTGGTCTCAAACTCCTGACCTCAAGTGATCCACCTGCCTTGGCCTCCCAGAGTTCTGGGATTACGAGTTGTTATCTCATCAGTGACACATCTTACAGCTGATTTCCTTAAAATCAAAGGAATACAGCCAATCAAATCCTGGTAATATATAAAGTGTTGTTCTGAGCATGACCTGCCCCTTTCTGGCTGGTAAATCAGTGAAGCTTGGGAGCTGTCCATCTCTATACGGATGAGCAGATGAGCCAGAAATGCTACCCAGGTCTCTGAGGGCTTGGTCACTGTCACACCAAGGACTGGTGACCAGGGGCCACTTTTCTCCATGCCACGCTGAGGAAGGGCTGCCTGCATGAGGCTCTCACACCACACGGCTCTCAGTCATTCCATGGTTCTATGTCAGGACTGACTCATCCCACAGTTCAGAGGCCAGAGACCCAAGGAGAAAACTGGAGTCCACCTCCAGGGCCAGTTTAATTCTTGGATCACTCCTACCTTCCCAAAAAGGGACAACAAGCCATGCCCTCACCTGAAGACATTAGAGCTCAGGTTTCCAAAGCTGAGCAAAAACTGAGACCAGAAATTGAGACTAGGGTTCTACCCCACCTGTACAATAGCTGCCCATTCTGTCTGTGTGACCTTGGTCAAGCTATTTAACTTCTCTGGGCCTCAGTTTCTCTGTGGACGCAGCAGAAACAATAGCTCAATTCTGTCTCACAGCACAGCATGAGAGTCAAAGAAATTAAGCGGGAAAAGGACAAATGCAAAAGTAGTATTGGCTGATGCCAATTCCTCCCGCCTCCTACCCCTGCAGGGAGGGGAGGGTCTGGATGACTTACCAGTGGCTCTATTGTGCTGAGGTCTTTAATTTTGTTGCCACTTAAATTTAGATGCGTGAGGTTCGGACACTTTTCTGCCAATACTTCCAGGCCCCCTGAGACTCTGTTATCGCTTAGTTCAAGCTAAACAAGGCAGGGAAAGAAAACGCAGAAACAGCTTTTAAAATAAAGGCTCCCGGCTCAGAGCTGCCCAGCTTTCCCCTGACGGGCAAGAAGGGAAAGCAGTCTCAGGGAATTGCCTGGCGTGCTGGTGCGCGCACCTGGCTTTCCCTTCAATTATGCTTTCTAAACACAAAGTAGAGAACCCTTCCTCCTCCTCACCCCTGCCCGGCACACACACACAGACTCCAAACACTCTATTTACCTTCTTAAGTTTGTTTAACTTTGGTAAGTTTGCAATTGAGGTGAGGCCTACGTTGATTGTACTTAAGAATTCCAGTTCTTCAAATTCATCTGTGAGGCCTTCGAGTTTGCCTTCATTCGACCGACTGTTGTCCAGGACAAGTTCTTTCACCTGCAAGAAGGACCGACCATGTGAGTAAAGGTGAAGAATGGGGCTGAAGCAGGGGAGGGGTGTTAGAGGACTCCTGGGAGAACAGGGAGACAGACACAGGAAGCAGTCCGTCATTCCGTCACTTCGTCCAGCTTTCTGGATCACTGTGTTGCTAACGACCACAGGATGGATTTGCGCACCCTGACTTCTCTGCCTTTTCAACATTTGGGTGAGAGGAGGCCTGTGGTGAGCAGAGCTGCAGAATCAGGGAGCCACTTCAGACAGGGGTCTTGGCTGGACCACAGAAGACAAACCCAGTAAGTCCTGATGCCGTTGGCAAGGTTGGTGGTCTCATTCTAGTGCTGTTCTGGCATTCTCCCAAAACCCACATGCACCAGCCACAGCACTGTTGGGGACTTCTGGGCCTTGCCCCACCACCCCAATGCCCTCATGAGACCCCTACGTGACCGCTTGCTTTCACCCACTCCTGCCATCACAGCAGACCTTCAAAAATATGTCTTGTTCTGCCACACTGGCCACCAGCAGGTCCCGTGAGCATCCACAGAGAGCAAGGGGGCCACGTTTAATAAGGGAGTAAAACCACTGCTTACTGGCATTCACACGGCAGAACCCACGTGGCCTGCCCCGAGGCAAGCAGCAGACCAGGGGCTCCTCCAACTCTCCTCTACCTCTAGCCCAGCGCTGTCCAACAGAACTTCCTACAAGGATGGAAACATACTGTACTGTCCAAGACGGGGGCCACTAGCCACGTGTGGTCACAGAGCACTTGCAGTGCAGCCAGTGAGACTGAGAAACAGAGCTTTTAATTCTATTTAATTTCAATTAATGTAGGTGCAAAGAGACACAGGTAACTATTATATTGGATAGCACAGCTCTAGACTTTGCTTTTCATGGTCCAGCATAGATGTGGAAGGAGAATGGAAACTTCCAAACCTAGGATGGGTCCATATGAAATGCTGAAGTCAACAGAATCCCAAAGTCTGTCTTTGGAGGCACGTCTGTGGCCCTGTCTTTTCCCCATTCAACTCTCCTGTCCACAACTTGGGTCCTAAATCCTTTATTTCTAATGAAGTAGAAAGAACTGAAAAAAGCCACCTTCTCACAGGACTGTTAAGAGGTAGACTTAGCAGAAGGTGAAACTGCAGGTTCTAATGAAGAAGGCAAAAAGATAGGTCGGAGAAGAGTAACCAGGTCGCAGGTACAAAACGACCCTGGGAGTAAACAAGGGAGACCCGGCGTGCGGCCCTCCTTCCAGGCAGCTGACCCACAGTTCTCCAACCTGCCCCAGAGCAGCCCAGCTTCTGGGAAACCTGGCCTCTTTGGACTGGAGGACACCTTAAAGGTGATCCCTGCCTGCACCTCATATCTAAAAGAGTCCCTTCAACCCAGGACACAGAAGCCCAAGCTCCCTGCATCTGCCAGGAAACACCAGTATCAGCTAGATTTGCTGCCTCCCTCTCTCTCTGGAACTTCCTTTCACAGGCCCTGATTTCTCACCAATGGGTCACATGGCACAAGCTCGTCCTTGTCTACAGCAGTCCTGCATTGTTCAAAGGGTTGCTCCGGCCCCGAGGTTTTCTTCTCTTGGATAAGCAGCCAGGCTTTCTAACCAGTCCCTGTCCAGGGCTGCTCCTGCTCCTCTGAGCATGCCAACTTGCCTAGCTTCTTCCTACTGGGCCCAGAATGACCAGGTGCCCCTCTTACTCAGGCATCTCTGGGCCAAGTAGAGATATGGGGGAAAGGAGATGGAAACAGAGTCCACACGAAGCCTGCTATGCCCCTCCTCGGTCCACTCTTGCCAGTGGGCAGAGCAGGGGAGTGCTGGGGTCCATCTGGATCTCAGAGTCCTGCAGGGCCCTGCAGCTGCCTTGTCTTTTCTTCAGTGGTGGGTGGAGGCATGCTGCTCCGCCCGGGACAGCAGCAATTTGTGGGTTTCATCTGGCAGGGCCCACAGAGTGGGAGAGCCAGGGAGTGCAGCCCTCTCCTGGAGCTAAGGAGCTCTCAGCCTAGGAAATGGCCACAAAGCCCACCTTCCTACTGGGTCTGAGAGGGGGAGGTTGAGTCCTTTCCCACCCCCTCAGTCCCTGAGATCCAGATGTCCAGGTCAAGCCACCTTCTCAAGGTCATGGCAAGAGCGCCTGGGAATAAATCCTGTGAGGCCTTCTGCCCCAGGACAGGAAAGCAGTGTAGAGCCAGGAAGCTGGGCCTTCGGGGACCAGTGCAGATGGAGGGAGAGTAACTGAACTGGGGGAGGGGAGCCATCGCCTTCGTGCAGTAAACACTGGAGTCACATGGCTCAGAGTCTTCTTTAGTAATTGGTTTCCTTGGAAGGCCCTGAGAATTCTTGAAGCTCCACCAAAGCAAGGCAAATATGAGAAGAGATTCCAGTCTACCCTCAAAGACTGCAGGCATGTGGTTTTTCTAGATGGGTCAATGGCTTCTCCTCTTACTGCCGTCAGCCAAGGAGAGGAGGGCCTCGGAGGGCAGTGCTGGGGAGCCCAGGGAATTCGTCCAGGAAGTCAGCCTCCTTCCTGGAGATGCACAATGCTGCCTGCCACCCCTGCCCACAGCCCAAGGGGCTGCTGCTGGGGCAGGCTACCTAGAAATGCTACAGCTAGACATAGGTTTCAGAGTCCTGACAAGGCCAGTCCCCGGCTTCTACCATCGCACCCAAACTGGTGGCCTCTCCTCTAGAGGACAATACGCAAGCAACCACTAATAATGGTTTTATTAAAAATAATGATCGCATCTTTCTTGAGTACTCGCTAGGCACACTCTAGGTGCTTCATACACAGTCCCGTTTAATCCCCATAACCACTCCTTGGGGTATGTGTTGGCTCCGTTTTAAAGGCACATCCAAACTGCTTATCCTAGAATCCCAAAACAAGGTCACAGGAGCGTGTCTACTGCACCCAGGGGGCTGCTGTTAGGTACAAGCTAAGCAGGGGCCCCTGATGGCTTCTTGGGACAGGAATCTTGGGCACAAGCTCTCCCTAGACCCCTAAGTCAATTCTACAAGTTCTTGGCTGTGTTGGGCCTCAGAACACATGACCCCAGTGTAAGGGGTTTTGGTGTGCTGAGTACTCTGAATTAAAGGAGACTGGAAGGCCTCAGAAGCAAGCTCTCTGTGACTTCCTCCTGCCCTCCTCTCTCTCACCCTCTCTCCCTAGAAGTCAGAGAATTCAGAACTTCTCTTCCCCAGGGCAGGCCACGAAAACTAGAATTCCTCTTTCCCAAAGCAAAGCTGAGAAAGGCTACTCTCTTCTCTCCCTTCTCCTTTGAAGACCCTCATTCCAGAGAGGTCCTGCCCCATATCTAGGAGAAAGGAATGCTACACAGAGAGGCCAAGAAGAATCTGAACAGACAGGCCTTGCTGGGTTCCCGCTCAGCCTACACCCCTTTATCCAATCACATTTTGTCATGCTGTTATTACTCCCCATCAAATCTAAGTATAAAATAGGCAGTTTCCCCAGGTCTTTGAGTCTTCTCTGAAGGTTCTCATGTCACTTACAACTTTGATTAAATAAATTTGTTATGCTTTTCTTTTGTTGTTAGTGTTGGCTGTGACTCCTATGATGGGTGACGAAAGGGATCATCACACCTTTCTGCCCCTACAGCCGTAAGTGTTCCCTTTCAGCTCCTCTTCTAACTGTTCCACCAGCCAGGTGGGCACCACCCCCAGAGGTCTCCGCTCTGGTTACACGTCCTTAGCAACCCAAGCACACAGCCCAGCCCTGCCCTGGCTCAGATGACGCTGCAGGAGCGGGCAAGGATACAGAGAGGGGCCTGGGACCCTGCTCTCCCCCGAAAAATCCCCATCTTTTTAAAGGTGAGGTCTTCAGAATCCCCACTGCTTCATGCGGGGTGAGGTCACAGAGGGGAGGGAGGGGCCAGGGCTTAGACCTGAGGTTTCTGATACCACCAAAAAGCCCAAACCACATGAGGGAAGACACACCGCTTGTTGTGAGGTGAAGAGGGCCCCAATGGGAGCAGCAGGTGAGCTGTGAAGTACTGAAATACACCAAACAGCACAAAACAGAAATGCCAGCCCAACAGCTGCCTGTGAAAGGCATCCTCCCTGCCTGCCTCCACATACGGCCACACTTTCCTCGTGCTCCAGTTTCAAAGCCTAGACCCACCCCGAACGTCTGCTACAATACCAAACCCATTTCCTCTGTACTTGGCTCTAACCCTTCCATGTGAAGAGTACATCCCTTTTCCATCCAGGGTGTGTTCTGCTTTAAAAAGAAAAAAAAAAATCAAGGCCCACTTCCCCTGCCAAGTCCTGGGTGTGAGCGAAGTGCAAAGTTAAAATTAAACTGAAAATTTGTACTTTTGTAGACTCTTTCCCAATTCCACCGGCCATTTAAAAATATCCAAATGTGGTTACTCTATCTAGTTGAACTGAAATTACTCTGCTTGTATCAGAAGCTTTTCCAACACCCCAAAGAGAAACCTACACAGGACCCAATGCTTCATTCCTCAAGTGAACACCTGAAAGAGGCCGTCATATGCATGAGAGAGGTCAGTGAGGCAGCACTGAAGGTTCCCAGGATGTCAGATTGCTGGGGCTCCTGCTCTTCCTGAAAAACTTGTCTCCAAAGCAAAGACTTGCCAGTCATTTTTCACCAATGTGACCTGAAAATTCCATGATAAACACAAATATGTTACTGCTCTAAGGAAGAATTTGTTGTTTTAAAACTGAAATCATGTCTCTACAGATCTCTCAAATTTGACCTTTCCTCTCTATTCCCAACATTGTAGCGCTGGTCACTGTCACCTCAAGTCACTTGAAGCCTGCTTTTGCCTCCAAACCAGGTCTCTGTGACTGTGAGGACGGAAGTGGTCGGGAGGCAGCCTGGATTACTGGGAACAGGACTGACCTAGAGGGCAAGGACCCAACTGGCTCAATGATCTCAGTTCTCTCCCCCAGGCCTCAGGCTTCTGCCTCTGTAGAAAAGGGATGATGAGATCTGTTTAACCTATGAAGGGTAAACTCCAGCCCAGAAAACATTCCTGGCTTCTCACTACCTTGGGGAAAATTCAATGTTCTACACATGACCACTAAGGTTCTCCATTCTCGGAGCTCCCTCCCCTTCATCCAATCTCAGCACCCCCCATCTCTCACTCTTACGCTACAAATCCAGTTCCCCTCCCCAGGAAGCCTTCTCCAGCCCAGCTCTGTGCATCCTGGGGCACCAAGGGCAGCTGCTGCATGAATCATTTAATCGTGTATTAAGCATCCGATCCTCCTAGAGGTCAGGGACTGTCCTTCTCTGTAATCAGCCTAGCAGGGAGCGGAGACCAGAGCAACTGCTTAACAAATGTCCTGTTTATTGCGCCAGGCATAACATTAGGTGCCGGAAATATAGAGGTGAGTCAAACTGTCGTGAAACGTACTCAACAGTATTCAACAGAATAAATGTTGGATGAGCCCTACCTTTTATAAACAATACCAGTGTTTTCTGGAGTCTTTCTTGTGCCCCAAGACAAGCACAAGCCCCTGAAAGGCAGATCAGCTGTGCACGCTCTCCACCCCTGCACCCCCCACCTGACTGACCCAGGGCTCTGCATACAGGTCTGCAGCCCTCTCTACACGGGGCACGCCTGTGACATGGTTGTCTGAGGGGACATGGAAGAAACAGTAAGCCAAGGTCGAGGTCCTTGCCAGCAAGAGGTGTGGTGGCCAGCTGGGGGGAGACAGCCACCAGTAAACAACTCCAGTTCCGTGTGCCAGGTAGCAAGACCAGGGCTGGGCCAGGGTGCATTCTTCAAATGCCTCCACCAGATAGAACAGGCACACTAAAGGCAGATGAGGGAGACCCAGAAGGACCAACAGAGGAGATACACTATATCAAAAGCTATAAAATGAAACACATGGAGCCTCTTGCTTAAAAATTATTAAGAATTTCAAGACAGTGACAGCAGTGCATTAAACCAAGTGCACGCTGTATGCGTCACATGCCTGCGAAGCTCGCCCTGATTAAAGTAGACGGTCTGGGCCTGAAACAGAGACCTCTGAAGGACAGGACCAGAGAGAAGGAAGCTCAGAGTAAGAACTGCTCCTTCTTTTTCTAGTACTTCCCGAGGCAACATGGAAAGGTGGACAGAAGGCAGGCTCTCGAGTCAGAGAGAACTGGCTCCAGTTCAACTTTTCTTCTTTTTGGCCAACTTACATCTCTAAGCTTCCATTTCCTTTAGTGACTATAATGTCCATCACCTAGGGTTGGATTAAATAAGAATGTACTTAGAGCATCCCCAGCTTGGCAAAAGCCACACGCCTTCCCCTTTATCCACGGCCATCTTTACTGTTGGGTCCAGTCCAGGCACAAGAATGGGAACAAAAGGCAGGTTAGCAGATGTGAGTCAACCAATCTGTCTGTACGGCTTCCTTACAGAAAATGAGAGGCCTCTCACCCTGTTGGGGAACCAGGAATGGTCTGTTCAAAACAAGTCCCTTTGGATTTTACATCCACACCTTGTTCCGTTTTTCACACTAACCCTGACCACCCTTGATTGTTTTTTCCTTCACGGAGCAAGAATTCAATAAATATTTGTAGCTTTGGTTTCAAGCTTGTCAGTCCCTGACCAATTTGGTTTTCAGGTTCTAGTCTTTGCACCCAAGAGAAGACTCATATCAAATTGACCCTGTGTTTTTGGTGCTCGTGGATTTTAAATAGGTCAGCTTTTAAATGGGCCATCCCCTGTTGCAGATCCCATTTCAGCTAGAAGGCCAAATTGTCTGAGACACCAAGGTTTTAGACTGGGGTGATAGATGCTTGTCACTTTGTGGTTTTAACCATAAAATCTATCGTTTTGCTTAAAAGCCAGTGTGGCAAAACCTGCAAAAATCAGTCAGGTTCCATGTTGACAAAAAGTAAAAGCTCTGGGAGAAAAGTTAGACATTTCGAAAGCTAGTAAGGCCTTAGGGATCTCCTAGGCCAGTGGCTTTCTACATTTTACACCGTGGCTCAGTACCTATGTTTTTATGTGTATGCAGGCATATGCAACTGAAAACAAAACTTAACACTTGCAATTACCTTCTTGTATTACTTAAAACAAAATATGTCTAATGTGACCCATAGTCTACAAAACTTTGGTGAAGCTCAGCTCTCCTTTTCCAGAGGAAGAGGCAAGGTCCAGAGTTGGGCCCAGAGTCACCGTGCGCTGGGCGATTCATTTCCCTGCAAGACACACCACCACCAGGGATCGGAACTCACGTCCCCAGTGGAAGACCATGAAATTAACAGATCATCCGTGTAGCTTTCAAGTTTCTGCTAACAGGAGGCCTCAATAGTAGTAGACCCAGATCTCCACACCTCTCAAAGCTCTTTTAAAACCTTAACTAGGGGCAGAGTCCTCTATTACTTTAAAACAAACAAAAGAAATCTCCCTAAGAGAAAAGCATCCATGTCTCTCTGATTTTTTCTGTTTGTTTGTTTCCTACAATAGAGCTCTGAAGGCAGGCGGGGAGCACATGGCCTGGGGAAGTCGGTGACGCCATCCTTATTATTTTAGGGAGCCAAGGAACACAAGCTGAGGCGCGCTGCAGCGGTAATTAAGCTGTCTGCCAGGGCCCCGGCTCATAGGCTAAGCCGCCGGCACGGGGAGGGCCCGCATTAACATAAACCCTGTGACTTGCTCCTGCACCGCCTGGAACCAGCTTCCTCTCTCTCCTCCCTCGGGTGTGAGGAGGACTTGGGTTTCTGCTTTACCAAAGCAGAGGAGCTGGTTTCACTGCAGATGTTTCAGCCAGAAACACAAGACTCAGGGCAGTACTCTGCAGGCTTGGGGTGGCTGCAGGGCCTGAGTTTGGGGCTTGCAAAATGGGCCTGTTTATCTGGTGAATTCTAGCTGGGCCCCTCCCTGATATTGTTCCTTTGCTTCCTCCCCTTAAACCTCCTTCCTACTTTCCAGCTGGTCTAGACTCTACTCCGTATCAAGGACCTGTCAGTTCTACCTCCCGCAGGAAGCCTTCCCTGATTGCCCAGCTCCTAACCCAGGCCTGCCTGATTTAAGAGCATGTATAGCTCTTAAAAGTGTTCACAGGCCAGGCGCGGTGGCTCAAGCCTGTAATCCCAGCACTTTGGGGGGCCGAGGCGGGTGGATCACGAGGTCAAGAGATCGAGACCATCCTGGTCAACATGGTGAAACCCCGTCTCTACTAAAGATACAAAAAATCAGCTGGGCATGGTGGTGCGTGCCTGTAATACCAGCTACTCAGGAGGCTGAGGCAGGAGAATTGCCTGAACCCAGGAGGCGGAGGTTGCATGAGCCGAGATCGCGCCATTGCACTCCAGCCTGGGTAGCAAGAGCGAAACTCTGTCTTAAAAAAAAAAAAGTGTTCACAGAGAAGCAGGAATTGTTTTGGGGTCTGAAGAAGAGAAGGAGGGGTCTTGGTTCTAGCTTTGCTGGGAGATGTGAGCAGCGGTGTGGAAAAAGGGTTTTAGAACTGGCAGGCTACATGACCCAGGGAAAATCTCACAGACTACACTCTTATACAGGTTGTTCCCTTTTCACCTTCTGTGGATGCTGGAAGACTGACGAGGTGGGCACTGGAAGCAGAGTCCCAGCAGGCGGTGTGTGAATGGTAACCAGGAAAGAGAAGGAAAGGGGGCTAAGATGCACTGAGGCATAGTGCACAGAATGCTTGTCAGGCACCCTGATGACCTGGGCTCTGGTCTGCCTTGCCACTAACTTGCTATGTGCCCTATGGGAAGTCACTACCACTCTCTGGGCTTCTGTGAGTTTTCTAGACCATACACTGGACCATAGAGCCTGAGTACAGAAATAAGTTTCCTCTAGTTTCAAAATTCTCTCGGTACATACACTTTGAGCATGAGTGCCCACCCCACATCCAAACTCAGTCACTGTTCCCCAAAGAACGTGGGCAATTTCATGGGTCAAGGGGTCCAGGATTCATCACTAAGGGATGCCAGAAAGAAAATCTTGGGACATGGGGCAGTTACCCCAGGTAATGAGTGAAATGGGAAAATCAATCATCTAATCTCTTAAAACACATCAGCAACCCCAAAATAAGTACAACGATATCAATTTGTAAAATTAATTAAAACAAGTTTTAAAAAGCCACATATCAGTATATAAAAACACAGCCCTCAGAGGCGCTGGGTGCTGGGTTCTGAATGTGAGAGTCATTGTCCCACCTGATGTCTATCCTCTCACAGGCCATTGGAGTGGCCTCCAAGATGCCTGGGGTGGGAAAGGGGAGGGACCAGAATCACCAATCACTACTCAGATCCATGAGCTGGCAATTTGGTGATTCATAATACAAACCCACAGCCGTTCTTGGTGATCTTATTACAGAGCCACAGCACTGCACCCATGAAACAGAAAAGCCACAGGGAATGAAGACCAAGGCCTAGAGAGCAAAGGGGGTAAATCCTGCTCAATCTTCCTAAAACGCTGGTTTGATCACATCACATCATGTCTCATCACTCCCCTGTCCAAAAGCTTTTAATGGCCATGGGGATCAAGTACAAATCCAGAGTAGGATTCCCAGGCCCCTACCCATCAGTGCTCTATGGCAAAAACTCTGTGCTTCCTCCCACCTCACCCCTCTGCTAGCCTCCTGGATGTGCAGCAAAAATAATGACACCACTTGGTGTTGCATGTTACAGTTTACAAAGTGCTTCCCCTCACAGACAAGGAAATTTAATCTCTTCTATCCCTTCCAGGCAACCCGCTCTTATCCACCAGGACCCTGAGAGCTGCAACACAGCCTTGCTAAGGTAACACAGCCTTGCTAAGGTCCGAGGTCTCAGTGTCACCCTAGTGCCCTCCCCAGAGGGGCTGGCTTTCAGTACATGCTTGCTGAATGGCCAAACAGGCTAGGGGAGGGGTTGCGGTGTGGGTGGGCAATGGCCCTGGAGAATCATCTAGACTATAGAAGGCGGCTAACCCTTTATTCGCTTCCTGAGACAAAGCTCCCCACTAAAACCACTCTCAGGCAAATCAACTGTTCAGCTAACAGATACGGTTAATTGTGGCTGCTGAAATCAGATTGGGAGATTTAAGCCCAGCTTGGCTGGGACTGCTTGTGGACTGCGGGAGGTGTCTGCTAAGGAAATCCCATTGGAGTCTTCGGGGAGCAGCCCAGAGTTTCTGCCTTGGAGTCTGCTGTGGACCCCCAAGTAGAGGAACTATCAGCAAAACAGAAGTTAATTCAGAGATCCAGGAGTTGGCAATTCAAAGCTTCTGCCTATTCCAGCCCCCAGCATAACCCACCTAAGAAACCGTGCCAATCAGACTCAGAGGCCGGGACATGTCCCACAGCCGTGGTGTGAACATCTGCTCCACTTCCAGGAAGCTTTTAGAAAATATTTCAAAGAACTAAAGGACCCCATCAATGCCACTTTTGGGGAACCACTGTATCTAATCCAACTTCCCTAGCAATTGACGAAGCTGGGTAGAAACGAACTCCGTGACTCACCCAAGGCTACACAGTTACCCCATTGTAAAATCAAAGCTTAGGCCACTCTCTCAAGACTCCTAACTTAGGGCCCACACCCCCAAAGTCACAGGCCTCTCCATCCTCCTTGGAGCAAAAGGAAAGATGGCAGAAAATAAAATCAGCTGTTAGGAAGAGCCCAGGCCTGAGCTCAGCCGCTGCTCTCCCCTCCCAGCCTTCACACATGCAGGCAGGGCTGTAAGTGCAGAAGAGGCAGGGAAAGCTAAATGGCCTCACACACAAAACCTCGACCTTGGCCTCCTTCCCTGCCACCTCTACCAAAAATGACAGCAGCATCAGCAATGACAGAAACAGAGCAGACGCCGCCTCGGCACTGAAGCCCCGGTGTCTAAACACCAATGGGAAACTGCTGATTTGGGCAGAAATGGCAACCAATCATGCAGAAGAACCTAAGGCTGGGGCTGAAAGTTTTTTCTATCCAAGGCCACAAAACAAATTAGCCCAGGGCTACACATAAGAAGCAACTTAACATCAGTTTTTTTCTCCCTTAGACAAATGTGAAACGTGCAACTTCCCTAAATCTGTAAATTACACATTTACGGCAAAAATATCAGTGATGGAAGTGCAAGATATGCTAGCAGTGTATGTTAGCTCCGTATTTCCAACTGGAAGGAGCATTAATTAAAGCAATGGAATGAAGGAGAGCGAGGAAGCTATGGGGAAGTGAGGGGCTGCATGAAGGCAGGGGTGAGGGAGAGACACAGAGACACAGAGAGGGAAGAAAGGAGTTACGGGCTTTGCAGGTATTGCTGAACTTACAGATTTCCCTTCTCTTCACCTGGGTTTGGTGACAGAACTTAACCTACACTTGTTGTTTCTTTAAAAAGAGTACAGGTTGAGTTCATCACAAGTCTATGGCTGCTTTAATCTCAAAATGCTAAAAAACAAAAACCAAAAAACTATGACAAAACCAAACCAAAAAACTATGACAAGTCAGGGAGGGTCCAGATGACTGAAGACGATGTAAAAAGGAAGTCGATCTTAGTCTTCATCAGAGGATCATGAAGGAGGCCTCCACCATGGCAGCCAACACAGATGGGCTGTGCTGATAGAAACACGTGGGACGGACTAGGATTCCTTGTCAAGGTCCCAAACACTCTGCACTGACAAAACCAGACCTCAAATTCCAAAACTTGATGAACAAACTTGAGCAAGGCAACCAGGATAGGAAGGCATCTGAAACCTGGGATACAATTGAAGGAACTAGTGATGTTTAGGCTTGAGGGTGGGTGAGACCATGATCACTATCTCTGTCCACTTATTTGAAGGAGTGTCATGTACATTTATTGTGTTTTCCAGTGCAGGAATCATAAAGAGGCAGCTTTCTCCCCAGTGTACTTTGCAAGAAGGCCTCTACATTATTATGGCTGTCTCACAAAATAATGGACTTCTCTGAAAATTTGGGAGCTTCCTGTCCCTATATGAATCAGAAGGTTTCTAAGTGGCAGTCTGCAAAGAGCTTCATACATGAACAGTGCTGGGTGCTTATTAGATGAATTAATAATATTGTATGATAAAGCCCTGCAAAGAGAGCCCTGAGTCTTTTTCCCTCTTAAAATGCTATGATTTGATTCTTTCTTCTTAAACAAGCATTACCTGCATTAGGACGCAGACCTGATACAGTCATTCAACAATCCGTACAGAGTACTTACTACATGCCATGCTAGGTACCAGGCTAGGCACTGGAGATACTGTGGTAAACAAAACTAGGTGCCTGTCTCATGGGTTTACATTCTAGCAGGAGAACCAAATAACAAACCAAAAAATGTATATACATATACATAATGCGTATGAATGCTGCAAAGAAAAAAAAGGGACAGACAAGCAACAGTGACAAGGGACACTACTTTAGAAAGGGTAACCAGGAAGGTCTATTCAAAGTGAGCTTTCAGCAGAGACGTAAGGCCAAGTGAACAACTGGGAAGGGCCTGCCAGGAAGAAAGAAGGAAGAGCCAGGGCAAAGACCCTGAGTGGGCAGCGAGCTTGGCCCAATTGGGAAACAGCTAGGAAGCCAGGTGGGTATAAGAGAACTTGTGGAAGGGAAGGAAAGGAGGTGGCAGCATGAGATTGGGGTGGAGAGAAGGCTGCTACAGGTTATACACACCTTTACCCCCATGGGACATGCCACATTCAACTGGTGCTGGGATAGTGGATTTCACAAGCCATGCAAGACAGAATGCCTGGACCACAGGAAAAGGAGTTAAGACCTGAGATCTGGCCATAAGACTAATACTTCCCTTGCTCTGCCTTAAAAGAAGAGAAGCTTTAATCAGGACTGTGCTTGCCCCATGTTTCCAGGTAGAAATGGGCCTAATCTACATCCCTGGAAATCTCCCATGGGAGAATGTTTTGATTACGATGGTTTGGACACAGGAGAAGTAGTCGGAAAATCTGGTTTGGTTCCAGGCTTTACTACTTACAAACTGTGTTGCTTTGGGCAAGACTTCACTGAGACTCAGTTTCTTCACCTGTAAAATGGGAAGAATCCCTACCAGTCCCACGTGTCTCCATGGAACCCAATCAGATCATGGGTAAGCCAGGCTGTCCTAGAGGTTACTAGGATGAATTTCATGAGCATGTTTCTTACTCAAGACTCTGCACCCCAGAAAGCAGAAATGAGGTATTATGCAACTGATTCCCTCACACTGCCTTGCACTTAGCTTCAGAACTGAAAAGCATTAAAAATAACCCGGAAAATGTTCTGCCATTTTTTCTCTTCCTATTAAACTGTAGCACTTTGCCAGAATGCTCCAGAACAGTCTCTCCTTACTGTAATCCTTCACTTTGGAGGAAGAACCAACTGAGTCACATCAGAGGCGTGAGCTCAGAGGATAAACTCTGAGGAATGGAGACAGGAACAAGGCCTGACACCTCTGAGGAAGGTTCCCTGCTCTCTGCGTCCCCCAACCTTTCTCAAACATTCTGAGAGGGCCAGGCCAGGCCACCAATGGAAGGGACGGCAGATTACCCTAGCACAAGGTCAGGTGCAGATAACCCTAGGACAAGGTCAGGATCTCCTGGAAGAGTTCATGAAAGCCTGAGAACTACAATATTCACAGCATTCCACTTCAGACTAAGGAGTCTTGATCTGGTCCAACTGCCTCACTATACAGATAGGGAGACTAACATCCAGGTCAGCAGAATCGCTGGTTCAAGGTCACCTCTTTTATTTTTTTTCTTTCCTTTGCAATTGTTTGACTAACACATTCATGCTCACAGTTTTAAAACCAAAAAGCGTAAGAAGATAGTTAACTCTCCCTCCCTTCCCATCTTACCCTCTGTCTGCCCAGTCAACTATATCACCTGCTAAGCATCTCTCTGGAATGTTTACACACATATAAGCAAATTCAGAATGTTATTTCTTCTCCCTTTTACTAAAAATCTAGCATATTACACTAATCATTGCCCTGCCTTTTCCTTCGTGGAGTTTGTGTAATAGAGAACATAAATACCTGCTTTGTTTCTTATTTGCAACTATATAGTGTGCCATCATTTTTCTTAACCAGCCCCTTATTGATGAGGATCTGGGTTGCTTCCAATCTTTTATAGTAATCAATAATTTTGCAGTATCAATAAGCTTGGGTATGTCAGTTTGCATTCACCTAGCTTATTGGTAAGAGCTGGAATCAGATCTCATTTCTGACCTACAGGGTGGCAGTCACAGAGCCTCAGAGTCCTATTATTTATTTATTTATGCTTTTTTTTTTTTGACATGGAGTTTTGTTCTTGTTGCCCAGGCTGGAGTGCAGTGGTGTGATCTCAGCTCACTACAACTTCTGCCTCCCAGGTTCAAGCGATTCTCCTGCCCCAGCCTCCTGAGTAGCTGGGATTACATGGTGCCTGGCTAATTATTTACATTTTTAGTAGAGACAGGGTTTCACCACATTGGTCAGGCTGGTCTCGAACTCCTGACCTCAGGTGATCCACGCACCTCAGCCTCCCAAAGTGCTGGGATTACAGGCATGAGCCATTGTGCCTGGCCCAGAGTCCTATTATCTCATGGGCTTATCACTGTCATTTTATATGGACAAGTTACTTAACCTCCATTCATTCAATAAGTGCTCCTCAGAACCTACTAAATGCCAGAACCTACTAAATGCTGGGGGTACAATGATAAAGGTGTCTTTGACTTCTGCTCCCAAAGTGTCCAGTCTGGGAGGGACAGACAGAAGGGACCATCACAACACACAAGGGCTGCTCAGTGTGCCCTGGCAGCCATCTGACCTTTCTAGGTCAATCTCTCTGTCTGGAAATGGGTGTCCATACCTACACCTGAGGGGTGTTCTAAAAGGTCAAAAAGATAATACTTGCCAAGTACCTAGAGCAGGCAAGGACCACACAAAGCTCATGGTAGATAGTCAGTAAGGGGTAAGCCTTCTCTTATCCCAGAATGGGTCTCCGTGGTGGCAGCAGCAGCCAGGTATTCCAGGCAAAGGCACAGCATTGCCATGCCTGTTCCACAATAAGCAATTCTCTTTTGTTGGAGGAATCTGGAATACACTGCTACTTATTTTTTAAAGTAGCACCTAAGCCCCTAATTATGTCTTAGCCTACTTTTATTGGAAAACCATTTGCCTTTCTTCCACCTTCCAGACACTCTTAGGTATCTCTGAGGCACCTGGGTATGCTTCTCACCTGCGTGCCCAACCCTGATGTTTGATGGACTGTCAGAGCCACAGGGGAAACCCAGACACATTTCTTAAAACCCTGGCACAGAAAGGCACAGGCAGGCACAAGGAAAGTTGCTTTTACTAGGATATCTCTGAGAGTATAAAATCATTTAAATGGGAAAAAAAAAAAAAAAAAAAAAACGAAGACAAAAATCATTAAACTTCACATATATTGTTTGCTTTTATGGGCTCTATTTCACAATAAAACATTTTTAATAATCAGAACTTGTGGCATAATCTGTTTTGCCTTCCCAGGAAAATAAATGCAGCAGATTTTATAACACAGAAGAGAAAGTAAAGGCAAGTCAAGAGTCTAGGGTATGTCCATATTATTATCAAAGTCACTGGGAGAAGGCAGGGGGTCAAAGCCAAGATTCCAGGTTAGATGGCCTGGCTTTGTACCCAAGCACGGTTCCTCAGTACTACCTGACCTTGGGTTAGTTACTCAACCTTTCTGAGCCTTGGTTCCTTCATTGGCAGAGTGAGCATAATAAATACCATTTATCCAGCAGCATTTCTATATAGACTAAGGAAGAAGAAATATGGTGTCTGGCACAACGGTATCAACAAACAGTTAAAAACAAACAAAACACGTTAAAAAAATAAAAGATACTACCTTTTCTCACTACGTATTTAGTACAAAGATGAAAATCTAGTGTCTTCCTTTTAGAAGCTCCAAGAAAAACATTAGGCATGAAATTATCCAGCTCTTATAATACTGGGAAACTGTCTTCCTAACAGGCTAATTAATAAAGTCTTACTTCACCCAGAAGCTCCTTTCAAATTGATGTAGGATGCCTGCTTCTAGATGAAACTATTGGCCAATTGTGGCTCAGCTGGTCCTCGGGAGAGGTGAGATCAGCTGCTGTATTTGTGACCTCTGACTTAACTGTGAGCTTCTCTACCCCTAAAATAAGCCCTGGGGGCCCTGAGTTCTGGCCTCACCATCTCTGGTCAGAGGCATCAGTGGGGTTGCCCCAGCCCCATTCAAAAGCATCTAAATCCCCACACCAAGGTGAGAGGGCCTGAAAGGTCCAGATGAAATCCAGAAAGTATTAATGGGGATCCTCCAGGAAATACTGCTATATTTCAGAGACACTAATGGAAATCCCACTCAGACAGTGACAGCAGCTGGTGGTACAAAATTGGGCAGCATCTCTGCCCAGGCAGGAAAAACACCATCTCCAGGCAGGGAGCCCTTGCCTTACCTGGAGGCTGATCAACCATTATAAATGTGTTTAAAATTTCTGCCCTCTCCACACCCAGCCATAATGACAAAATAAATTTATTATTGTTAATAAATGCAATTTGGTAGTCTAAATCAAAGCGCCGAGTCTTGGGATGAAAAGGCAGAGGGCTAGAGCCACGGCAGGTGTGAGTATCGATTTCGTCTTTCCCATGAATTCACACCTTAACTTCGCTGGGCCTTAGCTTGTTTATTGGGAAGAGGATTTCTAGATTTACCTCTAAATCAGATATCCTACATTCTGGCTCATGGGGTTGGAAGTGCAGTGTAAGTCACCTGAGTGCTCAAATGCCACCTCCTCAGAGAGGGCTTCCTGGACCACCCATCTCCTTTAGCACAGCTTTATGGATCTTCATGGCATTCATCACACCAGCAGCCATGCCTTTGTTTGATGGCTTACTACTGACTGTCTCCCCCAGTGGAATAGAAGCCCTACAAGAGCAGCATACGTGATGTGTCTGTCTCGTTCCTAGAACAGAACCCAGTACAGAGTGGGCATTCATCAATGTGTGTGGAATGAATGAATGAATGAGTTAGCCATGCCAAGGATCAACCAGAAAGACAGGGATTCCAATCCTGCACCTCCATCTGCCATCTAGGCACTTCTGGGTAAGCCACATAACCCCTCCACAGAATTGTGTATTTGCTGAAACCACCCCCATAACTCTGGTTAACATCCGACAGCAGTGGCCAAGTGCTGCTCACCATCAGGGACATCTGTAGCCATAATAAGCCTCCTGGGGCTAACAAGTCATTTGCACAATACAAGTCTTGTTTCTGGTACAGTGGGCGCCTCTCGGACCAAGATCCACATCTTGCTGGAGTCTATGGCCACTGGTCAATCTCAGAGGCACATTCTCACTCCCACATTAACTTTGTCGCTCCTGATGATGACCACACTAGCCACTGGAACTGAAGGAAGTTTCCTGAGTGCCTACACATGCCTACTCCCTGCCCTGAACGACGTACCCTTTCGGCTTTAAGAGGGCAACCAGCATTCCATTTCTGCTTCTGCTACTCCCATCCCAAAGAGCAACCTGGAGGGCCCTCCTCTAGGAGAAGCTTTCCCAGACTCAGACCACACCTAAATGCACAGACACAGCAGTACTTTTAACCGAGATACAGAAAGGCATGTCTGCTACAGAGTCATAAACTAGACAAGGGCTAGAAAGAACAGAACTGCTCATTATGGCTTCAGGCCAACCTCTGCAGATAGGCTTCATCAGGCCTACCAGGGGCAGCTGGAAGACTTTACAAAGTACATGCCTGCCCAGTCTTCAAAGGCCACAACGAGGGTATACCCAAATCTTCATGGGGAAGGAGGGACGTGCAGAAGTGGAAGGAATGCCCCGGGTGGCTGTGAAGGCCAGTTCCTGGCCCTCCATATGGAACAGGCCCCTGTGCCAGAACAGACAGGCTATTCCCACTGGCAGCCAGGCGGGAGCTAGAGAACCACATCTGCCATCATCACAGAGCCTTCCTATGTCCCCAGCTGCAGGAGAGTCACACTGGGCTCTGTCCACCCTCAATGATGCCCTCTGGCAGGGGGTATGTACATATAAAGCAGCACTGACCAGACAGAGAGGAAGGCACAGATGCACACCTAAGTGAGTGCTACTGGAACTGGCTGAGAGGCGAACACTGCTGCGTGCCCTCGAAGTCCCCAGGACTTTTAACTTTATGTCACCCGGGTGGACACAATTTGCTCCGTTTCTTCCAGTTGAGTTGAGGAAGGTTTCTCAGAAAAGGGGAACTCTCAGGAGCTGTGCCAATGAAAGACAAAAGACTGGGAGAGGCTGGCCCAGAGTTCTGCAGCCAGAGGGGACTTTAGAGGCAAAGAAGGCTAGGGTTGCAGAACAACTGACACAGAAAAGGTGAGCCAGTGCGAAAGCCCCCACACCAGAAGAGGCCCAAGGGCAGGGGATGCCTGCAGCCTGGCTGGTATCCCTCCAGCTCCACCTCCACAAAAAAAACTGGGGGGACTCTCTCCTTTGCCCAGAGCCTCCCTGCCCCTCCCCTCCGCTTCAACAGCTCCAGGCGAGGCCTCCTCCTGGGGCAGGCTGAGACAGCTCTTCCCAGACTTGCTCCCACCACAGCAAGCAGCTTCTGGAGAGGGGCTGGCTCAACTCCACCCCCACCCATGTCCAAACGGCTCATTCAAGCCCTGACGGGTAGAATCCAGCCTTCAGGGTCCATCTACAACACATACCTGGCATAAACCATATTTCTTTCAGCCCTAACAACAAGACCTGGGAGGCAAGTTATTACTGTATTCACCATTTCACAGACATGGCAACTGAGGCTCAGTGAGGTGACCTGCTAACATCCTCAGGCTCAGCAGTCCTCAAGCACTACCCACTGCACCTGACTGCCCGGGCCCTTGCCCTCTGACAAAAGATCACAGCCTCTCAAGAGCTGGACATGAAGGATGGGCTGAGCCCAGTCTTGGTCAGTAAAGCCCACTCCCAGGAGCAGCATCCGGAGATATATGTAATGACAAATTCCAAGTGTGATGAGCAGAACGTGGTTGTGTGAACATCCCTATGGTGGTGGGGATGTCGGGGATAGGTCAAGGAGCAGATAGATGCCTGTAGCCCAGCAGATTAAATCCTGCATCCTTCTTTCCTATTTCCTGGTTTCTCTGTTCCATTTTCCTCTAGTTCCCACTGAGTTACTTCTTCCTACCTGCTGTGAAGCTCTGCACCCTGCTCCATGGGGTGGTTCCCAACTGTGCTTTAGAGTCCCCTTTAGAGCTTTCTAAAAATACACAGACTGGGGCACCACCCTTGGAGACTGATTCAGTTGAGGCACAGCCTGGGTGTTGCTTCAGACGCTCCCCTGGCAGTTCTGATGCGCAGCTAGTTGAAATCTGCTTTACCAACCACATATCTTCTTTCCTGTAGTATATGTGCTATGCTCCATCACCCCAGCTCCGCCACAGGAACCGGGCACCACCACCCTCTATAACCACTCTCTTCTGCCCTACCCAGTCCAGGAGACCAGGACTGGATTCAAGAACTTAAATGTGCTACAAAAATACTTATATAGCATGTATACAGCTCCTTGCCTCATTCCGGATGCTGGGCACACAGGCCATGTCAGCGGACTCCCTTCACCCTCCTTCAGTTACACCACTTAGGCCTGCCCGTGAAGCAAATGGCTAAGGTGAGACAGTTGGTTACATCAAGTGGAGATGAGTCCCTCCTCCACATGCATGGTCCCTGAAGAAATTTGAAAGTAATTTCTCTAAATTTAGAATGACAGGCCCATGCCTCTACCCTATCACTCCCGGCCCACGCACATGCATACACACATAGTTCTCACAAATTCTACAGGAGGCAGCAGAATCCACAAACCCAGGACTGGATACTGCTGGCTGCAGAGTCCCAGCACAACTTTGCTGGAGCCTCTCTCTTTCAAGCTTCACTGTGCGCCTCTGTCTCTGCCCATCCAGCCCACCGATCTTGCCTCTTATTCCCGGCTTCAAGGTAAGTAGGAGAGAGCCAACCTCCCACCCACCCTGAGCCTATGGCTGATGGAATCTTTATTGTAGTTACTTCTTGGCCTCTCAGGACACAGGCAGAGAGAACCCGGGGTTTACCTCTGCGGGACCCCAGGCGTGACTGAGGGGACTTTGGTGGATCCGTCCACACAGCCTAAACAAGGAGCACCAAGCTGACACACAGCAGTGGAGCCTCGATTCACCAAGGATCTCGGGCAAGCTAGCCTATTAAAGAGGGACTGTGAATGTCCCCCACCCCTACTCATCACACACTGGGGCTGGAGCGATCTTAACAAGCAGTGTCTGAGAAGGTATGAGCATTTCTTTTACAGAGTGAACTTTACTAACTGAATGTAAAATAAAAGAAACAATTAATTAGAACAGTAGTCTCCTATGTGGACTGCCCAAGACAATCCACTGGGATGCAAGAATTTCAGGACTTTTTAGATTTTTAAACGTATCCCTTTTAATTTATATTTTTGGTATTACATTTTATAACGTATAGATTTACAGGCAGTGTATGTGAATAATCCATAACTGCAAGGTAGACATACTGGGACTCAGGTTCAAATTGTTTACAGATAAAGGGTGTGATAATCAGAAATATGTGATGACCAGTGAGCTGAGACGCATGCATCACCCACCCAGAGGCCATATGAATCAGAAACTCAGAACCCCCCATCCCACCAGCGGGGATGGGGGTGCGGGCGCGAAGGTGTGCGCTTCGTTTCAGTGGCTTCATGCTTGGTGTACCACCAGTAGGTGATGAAAGTGACAAGAAAGTGTAAGTACTGCAGATCTGTCACTCCATCAGGACTCCTAGAATGCTTACCATATGCCAGGCAGTGTGGAGCTCTGAGGACCACAGTGGTGAGCAAAAGCAAGTCCCTCAAATCGTGCAGTGCACCCAACTAGGCAAGGGGACAGAGATGCTGATTAAACACTCATAATCCCGGAATACATAGTTATAAACTGAAACGCTCTGAGGGAAAAGTTCTGTAAGAGTTTTCCGGTGAAAGAACTAGATCTAGACTTTAGGGAGGATGATGGAGACGGTAAAGATGGCTAGATGCTAACTAGATACAGTGGCCATCACAGTGTGGTGCAGGTTTGCAGGAATGAGAGGCAGCCAGAGAGGCCCAAGCAGAGAGGGTGGGGCACGGGAACAGAAAACAGGAAGAGGCCAGCAGTGGCCAGACCGTGCTGTACCTTATTGGTTTTATTAAAGATGTGGAACTTTATCCCAGGAACAATGGTGAATTTTAAGTATGGGGTGACATGGTTACATATGTTTTGATAATATCATTTTAGTTGAAGGTCATTGAACGGCTTCAAGAGGACTAGCCTATGATACAGGGAGATCAGTGGTAAACAACAGAACACGTTTTAAACAGGGCTTGTGATGGTGACGGATGGAAAGAGGATCATGAAAGTGTGTGTGGGGGCAGTTGGGGGTGAGGGACAGAGGATACGAGTTCCCTTTGGACTTAAGAGCAGGGCACTGTTGGGGCACCCAGGCGGAGACGTCAGATGGGTGTCAAGCTTACTCAAGAGGTAAACATCAAATCTCAGGGAGCAGCACATAGTTCCTGCAGCTGTCAGTGAGGGAGGACGAAATTCCATGGGGAGAGAACACAGGATAAGAAGGCCCAGTGCCCAGGCTTAACTGAATCAGTATTTCACGAGGACACAGTAGAGCAAGAGGACACCAAAGACTGTGGAGTGACTAGAGCTGTAGGAGATAAACCAGAGGAGGGGAGAGCCAAAGGGGAACATCTTTCATAAAGGTCAAGAATGCTGAATCCCGGCCAGATGTGACGGCGCATGCCTGTAATCCCAGCACTTTGGGAGGCTGAGGCAGGTGGACAGTAGTTCAAGACCAATCTAGCCAACATGTTGAAAGTCTGTCTCTACTAGAAATACAAAAATTGGCTGGGCATGGTGGCAGGTGCCTGTAATCCAAGCTACTCGGGAGGCAGAGGCACGAGAATTGCTTGAATCCAGTAGGAGGTGGAGGTTGCAGTGAGCTGAGATCCTGCCACCGCACTCTAGCCTAGGTGACAGGGCAAGACTCTGTGTGGGGAAAAAAAAAAAAAAAGAATGCTGAATCCCGCCACTGAGACATTATGCAAGAGAAGAAATGAAGGCTGTTGGGATTCTTGGCACTATTTAGGAAGCAAACCAGACTTCACAGGGTGAAGTAAGAGAAGTGACAGGATGGAAAAGATAGACAATTCAGAAAGTTTAGGGAGAAGAGCGGAATAGGCAGTAATACAGCCCAACACAGGATCAATTAAGGGAATCTTTGTTTGCTTTAAGATGGGAGAAGCATCCCTAGTTGGAGAATCCAAAGGACAGAAGGAACCAGGGAACTGAGGGAGGAGTGGACAAGACAAGAGAAACGCTTAACTCGGAGGGATTAAGGCAGGTTTGGCCTTGCACCTGCTTAGGAAACCAGAAGGTTTCCATTTTCTGTGAGGAGGACATCCTGGCTCAGAGGGAATGGGTGGAGGCCTGAAATTGTTGCTGAGGGCAGTAAGAAAAAAGAATTACCCAGGAGAGGGATGAGTCGGTTACTCGTAATAGAAACTACCTCAAGTCCAATGTCAGGACTGTAGTGAATTGCTAGTGGGAAAAAATAACTTCTGCTAAGTTTGAATCTCTAGCTTCTAAACCTCTTTTTCCATTGCAAGAAAGGTTACTTTTGTATGTAATGTGTCCGTGACTAATGTAAGTTGTTTTTTTTTGGAGATGCTTGTTCCCAGGCTGGAGTGCAATGGCACAATCTTGGCTCACTGCAACTTCTGTCTTCCAGGTTCAAGAGATTCTCCTGCCTCAGCCTCCTGAGTTGCTGGGATTACAGGCACCCGCCACCGCACCCGGTTCATTTTTTTTTTTTTTTTAGTAGAGATGAGGTTTTGTCATGTTGGCCAGGCTGGTCTCAAAACTCCTGGCCTCAGGTGATCCGCCGTTTCGGCCTCCCAAAGTGCTGGGATTATAGGCATGAGCCACCACGCCC
>NW_022436995.1:9760232-9857075 GCF_009761245.1 Sapajus apella
TTTTTTTTTTTTTTTTTTTTTTTTTTTTCAACAAAGTGAATGGCAGTTATAGTATTCTAGCTATGGTGTTCCAATAGCAACAATGGCTAACATTTCTTGAGATTTTACTGTGTGCCAGTGTGGTGGGCACTACTACAACCTCATTTTGCAGAGACAAAAAGGGAAGGTGCCCTGAGAGGGGCGTGCCCAAGTGCCACAGTTGGAAGTGGGGAAGCAGGACACAACTCAGGCAGTCTATGTGGGGGAAACCAGGTGTGCTCACCTCTCTCCACAATCTTCCCTGACCCAGCACTCAAAGTGTGCAATGCACTGAAGGATGGTTCCAGGGTGACAAGAGTGTGGAGAAGGAGCTGGGGGCACATGGCTGCTGGGGGCGGGGGCATGGGCCCGGCAGCAGGAACTTTGGAAGATTCTCGTTTGGGGTAAGAGCCCAGGATAATGAGTCCTCAAGCTGAGAGAAAGTCTGAGGGAAGAGGAGCAAGATATAAGAAGAGCAGCTAGAGAAGATGGAGTGGGCTGATTTAAAACAGGAGAAGTCATGACTGACCCTCGGTGGAGAGGCCTCACAAAGTTACCAAGGGCATCCTCTCATTTCCCCCAAGCAAACCACAAGTATTGAGTATGAAGGAACCTTCATATCCTTCTTTTAATGTCTTTCAAACATTAACAAGTAATGAAACTAATTTGTAGGTCCAAGCCAGTTTTCTTTCGAATGAATGAAAGTATTTGACGTGTAGTAAGGGAGGAGCACACTGCTAGTTTTTCACAGAGCACAGGAATGCGTGGACACACTGGCTCGCGGTGTAAAACAGTACTTCCCAGAAAGTTTGAAAGCCACAGATCTCATTCAACACTCTCATTTTAGAATGGAGAAAACAGAGGCCCCATGAAGCCAAACAGCTTGTCCAACTTAGTTAACAGCAAAGCTGAGGATGGCATCCGAGTCTTTGATAGTTCTCTGGTAATTTCCTCACCAAACCAGAATCTCCAAATGTAAATACCTCTGGGAAAAACAGTGCTGACTTGAATCCACGTTACAGTAAATAATAGTGTAGTAAGTAAGCCGATCTTTTAGATCTGCTGCCTGGAGCAAGTTTTGGTAAAGGAAACAGTAGCTGAATGAATTCAGGGGGCAGCTGTGGAGCTGAAACAAAATAAATCCGAGGAAAAGCAGGGCATTGCAGGGTGCGGCCCAGCAGGCCCAGGACAGGGCTTGATGCGGTAGAAAAAAGGCATTTCTATCTTCTTTGGAGTCTGTGTATCATCCGGACAACTAGTTCTGGACAAGGAGGCTGCTTCCATGTCTGAGAAGGTGGCTCAGGGCCATGGAGCTTTGCTCATCTAGTTTCAACAAATTTTATTAAATGAGAAATTCTGAATAACAGATGCCTTCACAAATCTCTGTCCCTGCCAGACTCCATCTCTTTAATGAAAACATCATTGTTGTGTATTTATCATTTGTTGTATAATTACATTTTTCTTTCTTTTTTTCTTTTTGAGACAGAGTCTCTCTCTGTTGCCCAGGATGGAGTACAATGGTGCCATCTCAGCTCACTGCAGCCTCCGACTCTGAGTTCAAATGATCCTCCGGCCTCAGCCTCCTGAGTAGCTGGGATTACAGGCATGTGCCACCACGCACAGCCAATTTTGTATTTTTAGTAGAGACGGGGTTTCACCACGTTGGTCAGGCTGGTCTTGAACTCCTGACCTCAGGTGATCCGCCTGTCTCGGTCTCCTAAAGTGCTGGGAATCTGGGAATACAGGTGTGAGTAACTGTGCCTGGCCGCATAATTATATTTCAAAGCAACAGAAGATTCAGAATCCAGTCCATGTTTCCCTATCCACTTGAAGGCAGTGATGCTGGGGGACTCGGAGAAGGTAGTTACTAGGAGACTAGAGAACTAGCTAGAGCAAGGGACAGACTGCCAAAACAGGGAGGAGATCCTGGTGGCAAACATTTGTAAAGGAATGCCTCAAGGAATGCCTCTCTGGACACCAGAGCCATAAGCCTCCTCTTAAACCAAGTTAGAATTCAGGCCAGACAATTGGGCCACGGCCCAATCACCAAGATCTCTGCTCCTTTCCTAAGTGACTGCACCAAGATAGGAAAGGCACGAGATGTCTGAAGAGCATCCTACACAATTTCCATGAAGTTTTTTATTTCAACATTATGTAATTAATTTGGACTCAAGCTCTGGGATGGCCAGTTCTGAAAGCTCAATCAGGTGTATTTGCAATGGTAGTGAAGAAAGGGGCCAGCAGCAGTGGCTCACACCTGTAATCCCAGCGCTTTGGGGACTCTGAGACCAGCCGGGGCAACACGGCAAAACCATATCTCTACAAAAAGTATAAAATAAATAAATAAAAAAGGAAACAAGCCTCACACTGCTACAGGGAAGGGGAAAGAAAAAAACAACAAAGAAAAGAAGGATGGCCAACTGTGTAAGTCTACAGTAAGTCACCTTCAGAGACTGGTGGTACAGCATCTGCATGAGAGAAGGAACTGGAACTGTGATTTGCTGTCTTAACGCAGCTGCCGTTATGGTGACTAGGATTTGTCCCCTTGAATTTATCTTCTCCTCCCCTTGACCTGGCCAATTTTATAACCATTCCTTCCACTCATTAGCTCAGGTATAAGAGGCTAGAGGGGAAAATAGTGTTCTGAAACTCAAAGCCACTATGCTGCTGGTTCATTCCCCAGGAAACACACATGGTGGAAATGCAGCAGGCCAAAACTAGAGATTCCAGGATTATCTGTCGTTTTCAAAGATCTGGGCCCTAAGAAGCTGATGTCAGCCACTGGGTGCACAGCTGCCCCACCTTTGGTTTGAGCGTCAAAGCTCTAACGTTGCAATCCAAAGCTCCTTCCTTCTATCTCTGAGATGACATCTAGAACTTAAGAGTAGCCATTTAAGATACACAGAAGGCTTTGACATGTTGTGAGTACACAATGATGAATTTCAATTGGCTATTCTCTAGATGTATTTTGCATCTTAATACTAAACCAATAACAAGGATAATTTCTCTTCCTATGGAGGTTCCTGGGTTGAGGCTGATTTCCACCAGGCACCAATTACCTAAAGGGCACACCAGACATAAAAGGCCTTAAAAAGACCCCGAGAGTACCACCCAAATATATGGCTTGCCATTTACTTAAACAAAGCAAAACACAGGATCCCAGAGGCCCACTCTCCAACCTACCGAACCACCTTTTCAGCAAAACTTTTCTGCAAAGGGGGCAGATAGTAAACTTTACCAAGGGACAAAATTGAGAACACTACATAGGTACTTTTATAACAAGAGAAAAATCTAACACATTTCCACAATTTCTTTATTGATAAAAATTGAGAATATATTGAGTACAATTTTTTTCTTTTGTAATGAGATCTGCAAACGAGACAAGTGGAATTCTTATTTTTGGGGGAATAACATTTCATGTCATTGGGATTCAAAGTCAGGGTTCCATACCAGCAAATTGACTGCAATGTTTACATGTACAAATAATTCTTGTACAAACAGAAACAGGGAGCTCAGTTACAGTTTGGTGATCGCTGTGGTATTCCTGTGACCAGGGGTGGAGCCCAGGAATCTGCATTTTACATTATGGGCCACGTTTGGGATCCAATGGACAATCCAATCCTTGAAGTCTCTGTCCACCAAAGAGGCCTGTGGTTTTACAATGCGAGAACCCAGCTCTGCCACATACCAGTTGCTTAACCTCTCCAAAAATCAGATGATTCATCCTCACAACAGGGATGGCACTGCACTGCTTGGCCTACCCTGAAAGAGTTGCTGGGATGATTACCTGAGATGATCCAATGAGGTGTTATGAGTATACTATGTCCCAGATACTAAAGACATGCCAATTATGTTGAGTTTTTTGGCTGCAGATGCAGACTGCCTGAGCAGCTCCTGCTCGTCTTCTCCTCACTCAAAATGTGTCCCCTAGCACCTGAAAGGCCAATCCACTTCAACCTAACCAACGGTGATGTGCTAAAGCAAACTCAGTGCACGGCTTCCCCCATAAAATGATAATCCAGATCCCCTGGTTCTGGCCCTCTGCTATCTTCAACCAGGATGCTTGCTATCCACTCTTCATTTCAGTATCTTCAATAATAGGAAACTCTCTTTCTCAGGTGGCACCACTCCAAAGCTGGAGAAGAAAAAGCTCTTCCTTACAGCATCTTAAGGAAAAAGGGTGCTTCAAAGAAGGCAGTATAGAGGTTGAGTATGTAGGCTGGCTGAGTTTGAATCCTGGTTCTGCCACTCACTGTTCACATAACTGCAGGCCTCAATTTCCACATGAACAATGATGATAATAATTCCTACCTCATAGAGCTGTTGTGGGGCTAAATTAGTTGATACGTGTAATCCACTTAGAAATGTGCCAGACACAGCCTGGTTGCTATGTAAGCATTAGCTAATACTGTTATCATCCTAAACCATGGAGAAGCTCTAAGTAATGCCTCAAAGCACCCTGATATGTCTCGGAGACTAACACTGTCACATAGCATCTACTGAGGGCCATATCAAGCCAGTTTTGTCATCATTTACTATTAGATTATCCCATTTTATAGGTAAATAAAACAAGCTACAAAAAGGCAGGTCAAGGTCACAAGGGCAGGCAAACGTATGCTACCTCCTTGTGGCAGGGAGAATTCAAACCCAGGTCTGTGTGGTTCCTAAGCCCACCACCCATCACCATGGAGCCCCCAGACTCGAAACTACTATCAGCAGCAGAACTCAACTGACCATGACTATATGGGAACTCAGGCTCAATTTTCTGCCTGCGAGTTCCTGGTTGGCTTGCATAAACTGGAGTTAATATCATGCTACTTGAACCCAATTAGGCAGTAAGTCAGCCTGGAAAACATCATGCGATGTAGTCCAAAGGTCAAAGGAAAATCTGGCTTCCAAGGCAGCCTCTGGCGGACACCGCTATGAAAGTCTCTGCACAGACACCAGAGTTCAGCTCATGAGGTGCTTAAGCAGCACCTATATCGGCTTTTTCAAAGTCCCAGAGACGCCAGCATCGGAGGACCCGACGCGACGAATTGCCTAGCTACAGAGTCAACAGCCAGAGAAAGGCGGTTTACTTTTTTCAAAAGCAAACCTTCATCCCTCTCTTTCGGCTTAGGATCTCATTACTCTTGTAGCTGCCTCCCCGCAGGCAAAAATAAAAGACGGAAGGAACAGGTGAAGACCAAGGAGGGTTCCCCTAGCCTGCAGGGCTCTGCAACAGCCACCTGAAACACGGAGCGCGACCTACCTTCTGGGAGAGCCCAGCCCGAGAGGGCGTTTCCCCAACGCATCGACAACTCTTCCCTCTCGGGGAAGAGGCTGCTGTCCTTGGCTTCAGTCAGGGCCACTAGAGTCGCGCGCGCGACACCCCTCACCCCCGCCAAAACAACCTCATATTTAATGTTCCCCTCACTCTATCACTTCCGCCGAAAAAGCAAACACCAGAGCGATCGGTGCGTCCTTAAGGCCACATTTAACCACGTCTGAACGCCTGCAGGAGGAACGGCGAAACCCCGGAGAGGAGGGCGGGGGAGGCAGGGAGCGCGCAGGGTGGGGGGGGGGGGGGGGGAGGGGCGAGGGGCGCGTGGGGGGGGGGAGCGCGGGGGGTGGGGGGGGGGGGGCACTTGCACAGAGGATCGTCGTCCTCACGGCGCCGCGGCCGCCGTGACGCTCCTGCACAGCCTAAGGCCGTTGGCTCAGGGCGGAAACCCCCATCGGGGCTCAGAGCATAACTGGGGGTCCCCAAAGCCAGCTCCCCCTGCCGCCTCCGCGCGGGAGGCCGTCGGGGCGATGGCGCAAGACTTCGCTCCCCCCGCCCCCCACAGCGACAACAGCCACAGTGACAAAATGGCAGCCCGGCGCCCGGCAGTCGTGCCACAGGCGCGCAGGGCCCTAGCGGCGGCTCCCACCCCCCAGTAACGCCTCGGCGCCCTTCGGGCTCAGCCCCAGGTGGGCCTAGCCGTTTGAAAAAACAAAAACAAAAAACAAACAAAACATCTGGAGCTCGAAACCAGCCCGGGAAGCCGCGGGGCCCGCCCCGCGCGTACTGCACCCCAGCTGCCCGCCCGCCTGCGCCCCGCGCCGTATGGAGCCCGGAGCCCGCATTCCGAGCCCCGCGCCCCGCGCCGGGGAGGAGGGGCGGGGCGTGCGGCGCGAGCCCCGGGAAACATGGCTGCTCGTCCTATTTCGGCGTCTCGGCATGGCCACCAGCTCCCGGAGCCCAGTTGGGAGAGGTGCCGAAGGTGGGTGTGCGGGGGACTCGGGGGCAGCGCGGCGGGGAGGGGCGCAGGGGACGCGCTCCGGGAGCCATTTGTCTTAAGAACGTTTAAAAAAATACAGTTCCTCCTCCCCCACCCCTTTTGTCCCTCTTTCGCTAGCTCTCTCCCCCTCCACCCCAAATGTGCAGAAAGTGCCCCCTCCTCCGCCACCCGCGCCCCACCCCGCCTCCAGGCAGGGGGCCGGCGTGTGGGCCGCGAGGCTGGGAGGTGAGGGGGCGAAGCGTGAGAAATCGCTCCCAGTTCGGCGCGGTGCGCTCCCCTCCCCAATGCACACACACTCGGGGAAGTTTAAAGAGCCGGTTCGACCCGCTTTCCGAATCGCTCCCGGGGGGCCGGCGGCGTAGGTCGGGTTCGCCAGGCCAGCCGCGCCCCCACACCCACCCGCCGCGACCCCGGCCCAGCGCTCGGCGCCCTTCCCCCTCCGCGCAGGGGGCTTCCGGAAAGTACGCGGGAACACCGCGGCCCCGGCCCCCTCCCCCATCACCACACCCAGCCCCCAAACGCGAGGCGCCGGGTCCCGGCTGGGACTGTAGCGGCCGGAGAGAGGCAAACCGCCGGCAAATTGTGCGCGGAAACTCCGGCCTCCTCCGGCGGCGCCCCCTCCCCTCCTGCGGCCGCCCCCTCCCCGCCCTGCGCGCCATAAGGCACTCGCACGTCTCCAGTCCACAGCTGCGTTAAGGCGGGAGGGGGGAGACAAAAAGGATCTTGTTTTCAAAAGTCTCACTCAGGTTTGGGGGAGGAACTAGGGAAAAGAGGAAGCGAGGCCTGCCTTCGCCAGGATTCGGGTTTAACGGGCTGGAGGGGCCACAGGCCAGTGCACGGAGCTGCCCAAACTCCCAACTCCGCGGAGCCCGGGCTGCTGAGGCTGGGGGCGTCCTCCCGCCAGCGCGTCCCCGGTCCCCGCGAGGGGCCAAGAGGGGAGTCGGTCGGGGTCTCCGCCCCAGGGCCGCCAACTCGCCGAAAACACTCGGGTTCGAAAGCGAGAGGGAGGCAGAAATAAAAGCCAGCGTTCGAGTCACCCACCCTCACCTTCCCCCTCCTCGGGGGTGGGCTTTCGCTCGAGCCTAGCGATTTCCACCCGTGTAAGTTTCCTCCGGCCGTGCTCCCGCCGCTGCCCAATCGATAACGGCGGCCAGCGGGCAAACTCCCATCCTGGAGCTGCGTGTTTGCCATGCCCGCATAAACGTGGACCCAGCCTGTACCCACCACGGGCGCCAGCTCCGGGCAGCTCGCGTCCTGACAAAGTTTCCCGTGCCCATTTATTAAGCAGGCGCCGAATGGCTGCCGATGAGCCCAGCCCTGAGAAAGACGGGCTGGGGGTTCGAGCTGGGGGGCCACCAGGGCCCAAAGGCTGGCATCTCGGGGAGGCCGGAAGGAGCTGGGGAGAGAGGGGACCGGGACGTAGCCTTTGGGCAACTTGCACCAGCGATCGCTGGAGGCTGGGAGGCGCGGGGATTATCTGTGCCTCTGCACGTTCGAAAATCCCTCCCCCTCCTTCTAATTTATCCTCTCTTCGGAAGGAAAGGAAGAAACATCAGCATCTGGCCCGAAGGTGGGGTGGAAAGAGTGAGGGAGAAAGAGGAGGAGAGGAAGGGAGGCAGAGAAAGGGAGGGAGGGAGAGAAAGGGCGCGTTCACGAACACTACAAAGTTACAAATATGGCTCCCCCGTCTCTCGCCTCATCACTGCAAAGAAATGAAGACGCACTTTAAACTCCAGCCATTCCCAACTCCGCTGCAGCCCCCTCCCCACGCGCTCTCCCCGGGGGCCTCGGCCCACATTTATCAGAAACTAAACCGGACTCGCGAAGCCCCAAACTTATTGTGTGTGCGAGCGAGCGAGCGAGAGAAAGGGAGGGGGGAGGCGCGGGAGGGGGGCGGAAGGGGGGGATACATTTATAAAACGTAAAACCCCCTTTTTTTGTTGTTAAATCCGGAGGCAGCCCCTCTCCTCCTCCTCCCTCGTTAATCTTCCCCCAGACGGAGTCACTGGAGCAGCGATCTCCGAGGGTGATTTCGCCTCATTCTCTCCGACCCAAACGCGTGCGCCCGCCGGCCCCCGATGGGTGCACACTCGCACGCACACTCTCGCACCCACACTCGCACACGCGGGAGCACACGCACAGGTAGTCATACACCAAGGGCAGCGGCGGCGGCAGCCGGAACATGCTCGGGTGGCATTGCAACCCCCCAGCCTTGCCATTCGCGTGCAGTCCGACCCCCAAACCCACACCTCCCCGGCGCCCCCCCTCAAAAAAAAGTGCCTCCCCCCAGCGCGCACACACACACACAAAGTAGGAGAATGGACCGACAGAGATATTTTTGGCAAATGCTCACATCAGAGGGCGTCCTGTTCCGCAGCTCTAAATGAATCCGTCTGCCCATCTCCATCTCTCGCGCTCTCTCTCTGCAGAGGCTCCCGCGCCGGCGGAATTCAATCAATAAACCCCGAACCCACGGCCGCGCGTTTTAGGACTTTGAAGGCTCAACCAGCTCCGCTCGGTTCTCGAGCCCCCAGCACCCGCGGCGCACACTAACCTGATCGCCGTGGAGGCGGGATCTGCGGCCTCGCGGACGAGCGGCAGCGGCTAGAGCCAATCGCCGCCGAGGATCTCCGGACAGCAGCCAATGGCAGCGGCGGCGGGGGGGGAAGGGACCAATGGGCGGGCTGCGCAGCCGGCCAGGGAGGCTCGGCCATTTGGTTGTGGTGCCGGAGACGGACCCCTTTAGATTTCGGGGCGGCTGAGGAGCGCGGCGGCTGCTCGGTGGCTGAGTGAGGGGGGTGGGCGGAATGGCGGGGGAAGGGAAGGTGACGGTGCCTCGAGGGCCCAGGCGCCCGGCCTCGCCAGCCCGCCGCCGCCTCAGCGTTCGGCCGGGGGCGGGGCCGCAGGTGCGTTCTTCGAGGGGTAGGGGCGCGGTCGGAGGGGTCGGGTCGGGGTCCCCGCCCGGCCGAGGGCTTCGCGGGGCGGCGCGATGGGGTTGCGGAAGGAGGCGGGAGGCTCGAGGTCCGGGGGTCCGCGGGCTGCCCGGCGGGAGGGCGGATGAAAGGCCTGGAAGGAGGGGAGGGGTCAGGGTGCAGTGCGGGGAGGGGCTCGTTGGGTCCCGGGTCCGGCGGGCAGCGCTGGGGAGCCTGGCTGCACCCGCCACCCTCGCCGCGGCCGCCCTGCCCGCGCGCCCCTTCCCATCCGGCCTCGTCCGGGTCAGGTCGCCGCCATCGCCACCCTCGAATGCATAAGTCAATAAAAGCAAGATGTTTCCACTTTGGGATGACTTACCGCGCGGCCGCGACCCTTGCTACGAAGAGACTTTTCGGTTTGCCGTCATGTAAGGTCAGCTTGGAAGAAGTGATCACCGGGAGACACCCAAGATCTTGTGTAGGCAGTCAATGAATGAAGATTATGGATTAAGATCTGTTGCTGGATGTATAGAATATTAAAAGGTGTAAAAGGAGGGTGCTCATAACTCCTGGTTTTCTGGACCAAACATGATGTATGGGCTTTATAGAACTAGTGAAAGAGAACGGCGCACAGTTTATTCTCATCGTCCACCCGAGTCATTTGGTTCTATTCGGGTTGCCAAGGAGGCTCTAACTAGAGCACTTTCTCCAGGTTTTTCGGCGTGCTTGCCTTGGGTATTTTTGAATCACACTAAGTTTTAAGAGGCCTTAAAGCCCTGATGCCCACTGCGTTACCGACTTGTGGCACCAAGTTTGCTGCCTGTAGCTGTTAGTAAACCCCGAGGATTGTTGTCAACAAGGACAGATACATCCTTATTTTACTTTTCCACACGACTGTACTTTAGTGTCTGTTTCCACATGTCTCCACTCATCCCCACACCCCTCAAGGTAGTTTTCTCTTTCTGGATACATAGTGTTTATTTTTCAGGAACATGAGTTCAAAGGGGAAATAAGTATGTATGTTGCAAAGTTTAAAATAATGTTGCATAATACCCATACAGTTCCATTCTTAGACGCATAAAGTTGAGGAGGAAATAAAAAGTGACAATGTAAATAAAACACATATAGAATGGTTACACTGGGGAAGAAGCTGTAGTAACTTAAATATTAAAACCTGATGGATCGCAAGCCTAAAGCCCTGCAACTAAGGATTTTACTCAGTAAATTCTTTCAGATAAAGTAACAAATGGAATTTGAAATCTGATGTTTACTCTGAGTAGGTGGGAAATGCAACATAAAAGTTAAAAGTCATCGTTTTATTTCATCTGGGTATAAATCATATAATTTATTTAAATTGTTGACTTAGCTGTCACAATCCTTAGATTTTGTTAATCTTATTGAAGCCTGTTTGTATAGTTGGAATTTATCGTTTTTTGAGTTTTATTGGCTTCTTCGTAATACATGAAGAACCCCAAATTACCTATTTATGCCATTGAGTCAGTTGTTATTTCAGGATATGGTATTTAAGGTGGTATTCAAACAGAGCTCTTATCAAAACAGGTAAATATAGTGTGTATGATCTATGTAACATAGGATTCCCTAAGTTTGTGTTCTCTTTGATAGTAAGTGTTCATCTTCAATTTAAAAGTTTAACCACAGTTAAGACTATGCTGCTAGCAATACGATATGAGACAGTGTCTTTCCAGAGGAGTAATCCCTTAAAAACCAACCAATCAAATGCAGAGATATGCCTCATCCAGCTCTGCTAAATAGAAGCAAATAGCTCACTTTATTGTACAAATAGCTCACTCTATTGAAGAGGAAGACTTAGCAGCTCACCCCCTCCCCCATTAAAGAGAAAGTACAGAACAAATTAAAATTAGAACTGAAAAAATCATGACCTGATTACAAAATACATTAAACGTGATAGTTGATTTTAGAAGCATTTTACTTTTATACATTTTGATTACTTTTGTATTAATATTAGAAAATTGAAAGAAGGGTTCACTGTATGTCAGTCATTACAAAAGCTGAAATATCCAAAAGTATATATATGACTAATTAAATACTTTCTGCTTTCCTTACATACTTGAAATAAGAAATTTTCTTTTGCTTTTACAGATAGATTTATTTGTAAGAAAGTTTTTATATGATTTTGCTTTTTTATTTTAAAAAAAAGGCATATAGCTCAGCCAAAATGAGCCATTTGCCCCACACAACATGACCAAGTATTCAAAAAAACACTGCTCTTACAATCTTATTTTACAGAGTTGTTTTTAAAATTACATTTCGTTGTATATTATAGTAGTAAATGAGTGCTCTAAGTGGCACTGCATTTCAGAAAATATGAAAAGAAGTCCCATATCAAGGAATCCTGGCTGAATTTTGAAACAGTGGGAACAGGTGAGCGTTCCTAACTACTGAGTAATTCTACAATAGGAATTAGGTTATGAAAGATGTAGAGTCTCTAACCTCTGGAACTAGGTTTGATTCACACTGAGAAGAATAAATGAGATACCATTCAAAGTTTGACCCCCTGGAGAGATAGATGGCCAAGGAAGGAAAGATCTTCCTGCCTTCCAGAATATCTTCCATCCAGAACCATTCCAAATACATGAGCAGCCTATTTTGTTCTCAAAGATATATGAGCAATGAGTATCCTTGGGCTCTTTTGAAATGTGTAAGAGACTACTGTTTTGCAAATAACCACATCGTTACTATTGCCATTTTATTGGGTTGGTGCAAAAGTAACTGTCATTAAAAAAAAAAAAAAAAAAAGGCAAAAACCGCAATTACTTTTGCACCAGTACCTCATTTGCCCTTGTTTGGCCTCTAAAGATAGAGACCCTTTGATTAGCATCCTTTTTATGAGTCAAGCTAATATACCCACAGCTCAACTTTTTGTTATTCAGCTTTAATCACATACACTGGCAGTCGGCCATAGTACTGTCTTACCTACATCATGGTTCTGCTGCTTGGACCCCAAAGATGATATGGAAAAACTTCAGCTTAATTATCTTATCTTTCTTTTGTATATATAAATAGTTTTTAGGAATGTAGATTGTCCTTTTGAAATCTGTGGTAACAAATGTGAAAGCTACTACATTTTTATTTGAATAGCAAAATAATATTCAAGCCTGGGATCTAAAGAGTATTCCTAATTTTCTTTTGCTTAATGAAGTATTGGATAATTTAGGAAAAAAAACTTTTTAATGATTGAATGGTTACCTTGTCAATGGGTTGGTCATGTAGAAAAAGTACTGTTTAGTGAAAACAGACATGTATGTCACTTTTAAAATGACACTAATAAGCCAGGCATAGTGGTGTGCCCCAGTATGTACAGCTACTTGGGAGGCTGAAGTGAAAGGATCTCTTGAGCCCAGGAGTTCAAGGACAGCTCGGACAACATAGCAAGATCTGTTTCTTTAAAAACAAAAACAAAACAATAAAAATCTTAAAAACAGCTTAAAGATGGCTGGTTTCTTTTGAAAAGGAAAAAAAAATTCCCTGGTGCTGTGGCTCACGCCTGTAATCCCAGCACTTTGGGAGACCCCAGGCAGATTGCTTGAGCTCAGAAGTTTGAGACCAGCCTGAGCAACGTGGTGAAACCCCATCTCTACCAAAAGTGCAACAACAACAACAAAAATTAGCCTGGCATGTTGGCATGCACCTGTGGTCCCAGCTACTCCAGAGGCGGAGGTGGGAGGATCACCTGAGCCTGGGAGGTGGAGGTTGCAGTGAGCCTGCAAGAGATCATGCCTCTGTACTCCAGCCTGGATGACAGAGCCAGACCTCCTCTCAAAGAAGAAAAAAGATAAAAAGACTGGGTGCGGTGGCTCACGACTGTAATCCCAGCACTTTGGGAGGCCAAGATGGGTGGATCACCTGAGGTCAGGAGTATGAGACCAGCCTGGCCAATGTGGTGAAACCTGGTCTCTACTAAAAAAAAAAAAAATTGCTGGGCGTGGTGACACGTGCCTGTAATCCCAGCTACTCAGGAGGCTGAGGCAGGAGAATTACTTGAACCCGGGAGACAGAGGTTGCAGTGAGCTGAGATCACACCATTGCACTCCATCCAGCCTGGGTGACGAGTGAAACTCCGTCTCAAAAATAAATAAATAAAAATAAAATCGCTTGTACACTTGTTTGGAAATCTCTAGAAATTTTGTGGATCAGTTTCTTAAATATATCTATTAAAGACAGTTTTGAAGTAGTAATAAGGGAAGTTTGTACTATCCATCAGGAAGAAAACCAGAGCAGTAAGCTCTTACTTTTAGTATTAAGATACGGCTATGAAGGAATAAAAAAAATGCCTGCCTTAAAGAGAAATAATGGAATGAGAAGCAACTGTGGTTGAAAAAATAGAAATACAATTAATTTAGAGTCTACTAATTTGTTTTAATCCATCTGGAGTTGAAGTTGACTTCTATGAAGAATACTAAAATCTATTAAGATATGAGGTAGAGCTCAGACTTTTTAAGAACTTTTAATATTTTTACTATTTGTAAAGACATAACTTCTGTATACATAGTAAAATTATGTATACAATAATTAAGTCCTCTTAGATTCTGTGCTTTGTAATGGCAATTATTTATACCTCTAAGTAATGATCTATTTGTAAAAAAAAAAAAATGTATACAACACCTCTTGAATTAGAGATCAATTTAATGCATTCTGAGAAATTAGTAAATTTTTAACATAGTTGAAATATTGGGTCTTTTCAGGGGAGTATATGCATACCCTAAACTTTTCTTTAGAAGTTTTGGATCCAAGCAACTTTAATATAAAAACCATGAATTCATTTGTACATGACAAAATGAGATAGCCATGATAGGTGTTGGAGGACTTTTACCCAGTGGAGGAACATGTTTTACTCTGCTGCATTTTTCTTTCTTTCTTTTTGAGACAGGGTCTCACTGTCACTGAGGCTGGAGAGCAGTGATGCAATCATGGCACACTGCAATCTTGACCTGTTGGGCTCAAGCAATCCTCCTGCCTCAGCCTCCCAAGTATTTGGGGCCACAGGCATGTGCCACCACACCTGGCTAATTTTTAATTTAATTTTTTTGAGATGGAGTCTTGCTCTGTTGCCCAGGCTGGAGTGCAGAGGCAGGATCTTGGCTCACTGCAACCTCCACCTCCTGGGTTCAAGTGATTCTCCTGCCTCACCTTCCCGGGTAGCTGGGACTGCATGCGTGTGCTACCACGTAGAGCTAATCTTTGTATTTCTAGTGAGATTGGCTTTCACCATATTGGCCAGGCTGGTCTCAAACTCCTGACCTCATGATCTGCCTGCATCGGCCTCCTGAAGTGCTGGGATTACAGGCATGAGCCACTGCGCTCGGCCCAATTTTTAAATTTTTTACAGAGATGAGGTCTGACCATGTTGGCTAGGCCAGTCTCAAACTTCTGGGCTCAAGTGATCCTCCTGCCTGGGCCTTCCAAAGTTCTGGGATTACAGATGTGAGTCATGGCTCCCAGCCTTGCATTGGTCTTATAATTATGTATCTGAAGTTATTGTATATGCCTTCTTGTATATGAGAATTACCACTTCTACATAAATTTATTGAAAGGCAAGTTGAGTAAGTGTGACAAATATTTTTCACTAGGCTAGACCAACTCATGTCTGTGTTTATGTTGAGAAGTAATTCTATAGATAAGGGAGAATAGTAGACAAACTCAGGATATAAGTGTGCAAAGCTGTATAACAGATGTGTTGATGATGGTATCATAGCTCTTTTGTAATAGTGAAAGAAAGAAAAGAAAGAAAGGGGAAGAAGGGAAATGAAAAAGAAAAAACAAAAAACAGAAAATATTCATATGCCCAGGAAAAGGGTCCTGGAGAGTATGTACCAAAAAATGTTTAAAAACTTTGATTACGGTGGTTTTGCATGGGTGGTAAGGTCATAGTGGTTTTTGGTTTTGGGGTCTTTTGTCTATATTTGAAAAGTTTTCCATTGATAAATTTTGCAATTAAACAGTTACTTTAATGGAAATTATAGGTGTAGATGATATGTGGAATGTTTATGCTAGTCAGAATTTTTGGTGAAGACAACAGAAATTTACCCTGACCAACGCAAGAAAAAGGCAATTTTTATAAGTCTGTCACAGAGCCAAGGAAAAACAAGGTCCAGGGAAGAATAAGAAGCCAGGGAAGCTGGCAGCCTGGAGCACAGCCAAGATGATCCCTGCACTATGTACAGTCTGCAGAGGACCCCACACCTCACAAGTCATCTCTATCTTGTGGACTCTGAACCCCACCATACCTACAATGATCTCAGCATCCTGCCTTTTTGTGTCACTCCCTCGAGGTTCAAAGCCCTTGGCAGGAAGATTTACAGAATTTACAGATGCCCCAGCTGTCAGAGAAAAAAGATTATCTTCTCCCTTTAGCTTCCACAGTGGGATGTGTGACCCTGCCTCCTGTCTATTTTAGGACTCTGCCTAAACAAAGTGTTCTGGTGCTAGGTGACCAAAACCAAAAATCCATGAACACGGTCTAACAAAATAATACTATGAAGGTTTCCTGATGATCCATATTACTCCCATAATATCTCCCTTCCTGCTCTCTACTACTTACCAGCAAGAGACTGTATCACCTGTTTAGGATCAATGTAAAGCAGAGCTAATACCTGAAATCCCAATTTCTTTTCAGATGCTTCCCTTTCCAAATTTGAAGCCAGAAGAAACAATGTATTACTGCTGATGTCGGTAAGACTTTATCGGCCAGGCATGGTGGCTCACACCTGTGATCCCAGCAGTTTTTGAGGCCGAGCTGGCTAAATCAGTTGAGGTCAGGAGTTCAAGACCAGCCTGCCCAACATGGTGAAACCCCATCTCTACTAAAAGTACAAAAATTAGTTCAACGTGATGGCGCACACCTGTAAGCCCAGCTACTTGGGAGGCTGAGGCAGGAGGATCACTTGAACCTGGGAGGTAGAGATTGCAACTAGCCAACATGGTACTTAGAGCCTGGGTGAGGAATCTCAAAAAAAAAAAAAAAAAAAAAAAAAAGAATTTACCAAAATAAAGCTGGTGATAACCTTAAGACTTGGAAAGGAAATATCCCCGGTAGAAATATTTGATTTTAAATTACAAGGAATTTAGTCCTAAGGGATAATCTACATATTTCATAGATAAATGCAGATATCTCTAGATATCAAATAATATAAGATCTTGAGCAGTGATGGATTACTGCTAATGGGTTTCTGTCTGCTACTCTGAGGACAAGTGCAGGCTCAAGTGCAGAACTAAGATGAAGGGTATGAGATTTGTAGTCAAAATCTGGAAGTAGGCAGGTGGTCACAGGCAAAGTAAGCGTTCATCACAGGATGCAGTCATTGAAGGACAATTTTGAGGAAAAAAAGCTGATGGTGAATCAAATGCAAAAACCATAAACACACTGAAGAGGCCTTTATTCCTGGGAACAAAGAGGAAGGTTATCAAGGATGTGCTTGTAGAAAACATATTAATGCTGGAATATTGTCTTCCTTCCCATCATTTCAGGTCACTTAGCTTACTACTCAGCTAGAAAAAACAAGTGATACCCTTGTGAGGACTCCGAACAATATTGGAATTCAGCTGTTTTGTTTCTAATAAAACATGGTTTAACTGTTACATGAATAGAAGTTTCTTATAAGTGCCAATGACTTCTTTCCAGAGGAGCAGTGCTAAAGATTCTGTTCGTTGGTACACTAAGTGTCATGACCCACTGTTTTATTTCTTAGAATTTAACTTTTTTTTTCTCAGCTGATTTAATGAAAATTATGGCAGTCTGCTCATTGTTCAACAAAATCCATTTCCTCTTCTCCCTGGACACAAAGCTTGGCTGTGTTTCCTCGATGGCCCTTGCAGTTAGATGGGGCCATGTGACTGGGTGCTAGCTTGTTGATTCTAAGTGGAAGTGATGCTGCCACTTAAAGGCTTGAAAGTGCCACTGCGTACTGATGGAGATGCAGGGACCCTCGGAAGCCTTGTATTTATGAGGTGGACCCCCCTCAGGCTGTGTCTCTTACAGGCATTTCAGCAACCTTTTTACCTGCCCATCGAGGTAAGTTGTGACTGAGATAGAAACTTCTATGAGGCTGTACCATTATATGCTTGCATCTGTTACTGTAGCCTGTGCTAGTAACTAATACACTAATAAAGGGGTTTTTTTGGTCTTGGTTTTCTAATCGTTTGTTTTGTAGAACAATTGTAAATGTGAATATTATATTTCCAGTGTATCTTAGCTTACAGGTTCAAAGCGCCATAAAACAGATAAAAGGATTATATTAATAATAAGTACTTAATGAAGAAAAGATCAACGTCAGGGAGTCGATAGAAATAACACACAAATATGTCTCTTTCCCCCAACCTTAGTGCTTGGCTCATAGTAAGTATAAAATAAATGCCTCTTGTTTCATCAGTAAATAAACCCCCCTCCCAAGCTGCAAACTGGCATTTCAATTGCTTGCTGGACATTTCCAAACAGCTGTCCTACAGGGACAAACCACATGACATTTCCAAAACGAATCTCGTCCTTGCCAGCCTCTGCCTACTCTGCCTCCACCAAACTACCTTTGTCCTCCCGGCTCTCCTGTTTTGATGAATGGTACCCTTGGAAGGTCCTCTGTTGACTCCCATAACCAAATAGTTACCTCATCCTCTAAATTTCCAACCACCTTTTCTCCTGTCAGCCCCACTTTTTCACCTCTCTATCCAAGCAAGCTCGCACCCGCTTCACTCCTTCTCATGTCTAAATTGGCACCATGTGCCAAGAACTCCCAGGCTTTGGGTTTTCTCACCGATAACATTTCAAAAAAGGATTTAGGACCAACATAGAATTCCCAACTTTTAATTTTGCCAGATAAAGACACTCTTTAAAAAACTTATCTTTTATTGTTCTATAGACTATTTTTAAAATGGTAATGTAGGGAGGACTCAGCTTTAGAATATAGGGCACTCCTCTACATGGAATTTAATTTCATGAGAATTCACTACATTGCTCAAGAATGGCTAGTGGGAAACTCTTATCTAGACCAGCCCTGGCTCTGAGGTCCTGATGTGGTCTTGTGGCCAGATGAATGTTTCTGAGTTCCAGCTCCAGTGCTCCAGTGCTCCAGTCAACAGCAGCCTCTCTGATTCCCTGTGGCCGGCTCTCCCCCACCTGGCATTAAATTCCCAAAAGAAGACCTCACACTACCTTTCCAGTGTTGTCTCTAATTTCCAGGCAAATTAGACTTGTTTTTCCTTTTTCTTTTCTATCTTTGACTATGCAGTTCTTCCACCTGTACACTCCATCATTTTTTCCCCACCACTGAAAATTCTACCCCAAATTTAAGACCACATTTGATATCATTGCCTCTGTGGAACCTTTGGTGATCCGTTTTGCCCACACAAACAAGAGCTTTCCTCTCCTTGAACTTGCATAGCACTATAAAGTATAATAAGTAGGCTCTTTCCACATGCTGTGCTTGTTTACCTCTCCCACAAAATTACAATAAATCCTTGAAGATAAGAAAAATGTTGGATTCATTTTTATTAGCCCTCCCCAGTATTTGAACATTAAATATTCAATATGTGTTTAATGACTTAATACTTTCAACATAGTGAGCTCCAGACTTTAAAAAGTATCTTTGAAACATTTAAATAACTTTAATCTTCAATGTCAAGTAAATAACGATAGGGTATTGGGAAACAGAGATTGCCAAGTAACTTTTTTTATTCCGGGTTCTATGACCATAACACAGAAGCTTTTCTACTATACAAATTTTATTTTAGGCCCCAACCCAGGAATTGCCTTGTCTTTTATTTTAGACTCCTAACCAGGAATTGAATTGTCTTAAAAGGCAATTTGTAGAAGAAATAGGAATTACAGATCTTCTTAACTCTGATCTAATTTTGTGCACAAGCCATTTTTAGTGAAGGTACTTGGGCACAGCTTTTATTCCTTTACGTTTCGTATTCATCAAAAAGCAAGAAGGAATGGGATGACAAAACTCATCTATTTCCCTCCTCACTTTTGAAGGAAATCTGAGCACTTATATTTCTATGTTCTGTCTTTGACCAAATAAGTATATATATTTTTTCTGGTTTTTTTTTTGTTTTGTTTTTGTTTTTTTTTTGTCTTGGTTTTCTATTCGTTTGTTTTGTAGAACAGGCTGGAGTGCAGTGGTGTGATCTTGGCTCACTGCACCCTCTGCCTCCCAGGTTCAGGCAATTCTCTGCCTCACCCTCCTGAGTAGCTGGGATTACAGGCACCCACCACCACACCCAGCTAATTTTTGTATTTTTAGCAGAGATGGGGTTTCACCATCTTGGCCAGGCTGATCTTGAACTCCTGGCCTCGTGATTCACCTGCCTCAGCCTCCCAAAGTGCTGGGATTACAGGCGTGAGCCACTGCGCCCGGCCAGAAATATCTCTTCCTATAGTGTCCTGTTATTATAAAAATCAGTATTGGCTGGGCATGGTGGTTCACACCTGTAATCCCAGCACTTTGGGAGGCCAAGGTGAGTGGATCACCTGAGGTCAGGAGTTCAAGACCAGCCTGGCCAACATGGTGAAATGCCGTCTCCACTAAAAAATACAAAACTTAGCTGTTCCTGGTGGCGCACAACTACAATCCCAGCTACTCAGGAGGCTAAGGCAGGAGAATCACTTGAACCCAAGAGGTGGAGGTTGCAGTGATCTGAGATCGCGCCATTGTACTCCAGCCTGGGTGACAAGCAAAATGTCTCAAAAAAGAAAGAAAATTAATATGTATGTAAGTGTTAAAGTTTTACTCCAATTATATGAATAATAGAAAAGTCCACAAAGATTAGGTCAAACATATTCTATCTTGTTATTAAATGTTTTGTGGAAGGTATGAAAATAAAAGACAGAACCCTATAAAAATATAAAATTTTCTTGGCTCCTAGTACTGGCCAGGAAAATACAATTTAATTTATAATCTGAATTTTAGTCAGCGCATGTGGTAAGAGGCTTTTATATGTAGCTGTGCACTACAACTAGAGATGAGAAAAACATAATTTTTAAAAAACATTTATTCCTTTTAGAAAAATAAATTTCTTGACATCCAGTTCTAGTCATGTCTGAGTAGCTGGTATTGGACTCACCTTTCTGATGTGAGCAACAATAGAAGCTAGACAAGTTATGTAAAATGGAAACATGCAGCACTGGATTGCTTTCCTTCAGAAAAAGGAAGCACATGGTCACCCTCACATTCATCCAGCACTGAGAGATGGAGCCCAAACAGAGAGCAGCAGTGTCTCTGGGCAGAAGAAACAAAGATCAGAGCTCAGGCCTTCGAACACAGCTGTGTTTGGAGGGTGAAGGTCACGTAGAGGAAGGAGCTATAGAAAAGGAGCCCTCGGAAATTGCATTAAAATTTCCCTGAGCTATTCAGCTTACTACTAAAGTCTGTATTTGCAGGGCAAGACTTCAGAAGGTCTAGCAGATGATAATTTTGGGGAGGCTGAGACCTGAACAGAGATTTCAGAGGTTAACAATAATGGAAATATGCAAGAGGTTAGGCTTATTCTAATGTAGAATATGTAAACCTTCATGAATGCCTAGGTATTCATGGAGACCCTAGAAAGCCCACATCCTAGGATTATGGACCATGAATTACCAGTGTTACACAGTAGGAGTGAGGGCTAAATTTATTTGTTTATTTATTTTATTTTTTGAATGTAATCCTGTTTAAACTTCAAAAATATTTCGACATTCTACACATATAAAAAAAAAACAAATAACAAACTAACAAAATTGTGTTTAAGTACAGAAGATTCTTGACCTTCATTGATGCAGTGGATCTCCGCTTCACCCACAATGAAGAGTTCTACAGTTTGTTTAAAAACAGTTTAAAAACGACCACACTTAACTGAAACAAAACAAAACTTCTCGTGCCAGCTGACCCCCCCCTTTGTCCACGGCTAAGATGGCAGCAGAATGCTGTGTCACTATATGCAGAACCAAGACAACCTGGAGCGAAATGAATTCCCACTGCAGAGTCAGCCGGCCCCAGTCTCACATGCACGCCCTGAGCTACAGCCCCTGCAAAAGGTATCTGCTCCACAGCCTCAATGCCAAACAAGGAGCATCAAGAGTTTGTCTCATTCGTTTTGTTCGTTTTACAAACTATTGATATATACAGTTGATAACTCAGGATTTCTAGCCAATAACCATATAGTTAACACCACTTTACCAAAAAAAAAAAAAAAAAAAGCCAGAAACAGAAGCATGTTCCGATGCCTTGTCACACCAACAGCAAAGTGCACAGAGGGAGGAGAACATGAGAGTGCCTTTTCATTTTAAAAATGTTTGTGTGGGGTCGACGGCTGAGGAGAAGCTGGAGGTGAGCCCAGGCAGCAGGTTTTAGGTCCATTGGTACTACACTGCAGGAATGGCAGATTTGGGGATCTCTGCCGGCCAGTCTGTGTCAGTGGTCTGGATGTCAGTCATCCCAGTGGAGGCTCTGAAATATCTGGTGGATAAGCTTCAAGTGTTAACTGGCAGTGAGGGCCGCATGTCTGTGGAAAACATGAGCCAGCTGTTGCATTCTGCCCACAAATAATCCAGCTTTGACATCATTTTGTCGGGTTTAGTCCTGGGAAGCAGCACTCTGCGCAGTGCTGAGATTTTGGCTGAAATTGCCTGCATCTTTCAGCCTGGTGGATGTCTTTTTCTGAAAGAACCAGTAGAGAAAGCTGCAGGTAACAATAGCAAAGGGAAGACAACATCTAAGCTGTGTTTGGCCCTGACTCCTTCTGGTCTTGTGGAAGCGAAAGAGCTGCGGTGGGAGCCCCTAATCCCTGAGGGGGTAACAGTCTGTTCAAGAACACCTGGGTTATGAAAGTGACAGCCTGCTGTTTGTTCAGATCACAGGCATAAAACCAAACTTTGAAGTGGGTCCTTCTCATCAGCTTAAGCTTTCCATTACCGAGTAGTCCTATCTCCTTCAGTGAAGCTTGCTGGGTACCCTGCTGCTGCCAAGCTGTGGACCCTCTCAGCCAATGGTATGGAGGATGACAGCATGGATCTCATTGACTCAGATGAGCCGCTGGATCCAGAAGATTTGAAAAAGCCAGATCTGGCTTCCCTGTGGGCTATACTTCTTGTGGGGAAGGGAAAAAGAGGAAGACCTGCCAGAGCTGCACCTGTGGCCTTGCTGAAGAACTAGACAAACAGAAGTCAAGGAAACAGATGAGTTCCCAACCCAAGTCAGCTTGTGGCAATGGCCACCTGGGTAATACTTTCCGCTGTGCCAGCTGCCCCTACCTTGGGATGCCAGCCTTCAAACCTGGGGAAAAGTTGCTTCTGAGTGATAGCAATCTTCATGATGTCTACAAGGGACCCAACATGGGACACGTCTTCTCTGGCCAACTCCTGTTTCTTAAATCCCACCACTGTGGCTTCTCCTACCTTCTCTGGATTTGTTCTCTGTTTGGGATCCATTTGCAAAGTGGGTGCTTAGCAGACATAGTGAAGCTGGCTGGGGGGCACAGTGGTATGTAGTGCTGCTGTGCATCAAAAGACCAAGGTATTATGGGGCCCAGTTACTCAGAATGGGCTGGGTTTCTTCACCTTGTGTTAAGAGAAGGGAGTGTGTCCTGAAGAAGCCCTTCTCTGGATGTTAAAATGCTGACCAGAATACTCTTGAGCCCAGACATCCTTGAGCAACACTATTGTGATAAAGCTCCAGGCCCCAACCCCTAGTCTAATCTTGGCAATGCCTCCACCTACTGTCTTTCAGAGTTTTTAGTTTACTCCATTCTTTGTGACATGGTCAAGTGTCTCATGATCTCAGGGCACCAGAGGAGTCACTCACTAGTTGCCATGATGATATCCAATGTCCCTCTGCCCCCTTCTACCCCCAGCCCCATTTTACTGTAGCATTTCATCTGTGTCTTGTTGTCGTTTCTGTTAACCTTCAGGTTTTAAACTTGCTGCATATCTTGAAAATAAGTAAATAAATAAAATAAAAATGTTTGGAAATATGTACAACTTCAATACAGTTTCAGGGTGCTCCGGAGACCCATGGCCACTTCATGTAAACCACTGACAATTTCTAGAGCACTTTGAGAGACTACACTATGATCATGATCAAATTTTGTAATTAAACCTAATAAGGGCAATGGACACTTCTCAAACAAGAGATGTGTCAATTTGTGCATGTGAGGGCTAAATTTAAATAGACGCTGCTAGAACAGGATTCAACATTCAGTGAAGAATATAATCTAGAGCCCATCCACTGTATCAGTTACTATATCCAGCAAAAAAAAAAAAAAAAAAAAATCACTGAACATGCAACAAAAAAAGAAAAAGGAAGAAATACAAATCATGAGATAAAATAGTAAAAGAAGCAGACCCAGAGATGATTCAGATACAAAGGTCAGTGAACAAAGATTTCAAAATAATGATCATTAGTATGTTTAAAAAATTAGAGGGAAAGATGGATAACATGGATGAAAAGATGAAGTACTTTGGTAATTTGAATCTATCAATAGGAATCAAATGGACATTTTAGAAATGCAAGTTGAAATATCTGAAATTAAGAACTATTTGAATAGTTACAGCACCAGTCTAGTTTTAAAAATAGTCATAGAACATATTCAAATGGAACACAGAAGGAAAAAACAGAATGGAAAAAAAGAACAAAGAAAGGGCTGTGGGGCGTAGGCAAAAGGCCTAACGTGTAATTAGCGTTTAGAAAGAGAAGAGAAAGGATGTAAGTAATACGTTTTTTTGTTTGTTTTTTTTTAGTAGAGACAGGGTTTCACCATGTTAGCCAGGCTGGTCTTGAACTCCTGGCCTCAAGTGATCTGCCCGTCTCGGCCTCCCAAAGTGCTGGTATCACAGGTGTAAGCCACTGTGCCCGGCCGGATGTAAGTAATATTTGAAAAATAATGGCTGAGAGTTTTTCTAATCTAATAAAAGATAAAGCTCACAGACTCAAATAGCTTCACAAAAAGCTTCACGCAGGATAATAAAAGCACACCTAATCACAGCACAATAAAACTTCTGAAAACTTAAGATAAAAAGAAAATATCTTTTTTTTTTTAATTTTTTTTAAATACAAAGTCTTGCTCTTTTGCCTAGGCTGGAGTGCAGTGGCATGATCTTGGCTCCCTACACCTTCCACCTCCCGGGTTCAAGTGATTCTTGCACCTCAGCTGCCTGAGTAGTTGGGACTATATGCATGCACCACCATGCCCGCTCATTTTTTTATTCTTAGTAGAGATGGGATTTTGTCGTGTTGGTCAGGCTGGTCTCGAACTCCTGAACTCAAGTTATCCGTCCTATTTGGCCTCCCAAAGTGCTGGGATTACAGGCATGAGCCACCACACCTGGCCCAAAAAGAAAATCTTAAAAGCAGCCGAGGCTGGGCTCAGTGGCTGGTGCTGTAATCCCAGCACTTTGGGAGGTGGAGGCGGGTGGATCACCTGAAGTCAGGAGTTTGATACCAGCCTGGCCAACATGGTTAAATGCTGTCTCTACCTAAAATACAAAAATTAGCTGATGGTAGTGACGGTACCTGTAATCCCAGCTACTTGGGAGGCTGAGGCAGGAGAATTGCTTGAACCCAAGAGGCAGAGTTTGCAGTGAACCAAGATTGTGCCACTGCTCTCCAGCCTGGGCCATAGAGCAGGAGTCTGTCAAAAAAAAAAAAAAAAAAAAAACAGCTGGAGAAAAAAGTGATACAGTTTCTCTTGAGGAACAACAATAAAGATGATATCTACTCTCTTCACAAAAATCTGTGGACAGCGGAAGACAATAGAATAACATCTTTAAAATGCTGAAAGAAATACAAAGCTAAACAAAAACCTGTCAACCTAGAATTCTGTTACCCTCCACCAAAAAAACCTTCAAATATGAAAGTGAAAAAAATGTCTTCAGGCGAATAGGAACTGTGAAGTTGCACACCTAATAGACTAACATGATAAGAAATCCTAAAGTAATTTATCAGGTCAAAGGAAAATGATCCCATGTCATCATGCTGAGTAAATATGAAAGAAGACCATTCACTTTTTAATTTTTTTTTTAGCTGGAGTCTCACTCTGCCACCCACCCTGGAGTGCAGTGGCACGATCTTGGTTCACTGTAACCTCCACCTCCCGGGTTTGAGTGATTCTCCTGCCTCAGCCCCATAGTAGCTGGGATTATAGGCACCTGCCACCACACCTGGCTAATTTCTGTATTTTTAGTAAAGACAGGGTTTTACCATGTTGGCCATGCTGGTCTTGAACTCCTGACTTCAGGTGATCCATCTGCCCTGGCCTCCCAAAGTACTGGGATTATAGGTGTGAGCCACTGTGCCTGGCAGACCATTCACTATTAAAACAACAATCATAACAAATATTTGCAGGGTTTATAACATAGGTAGAAAATAAAATATGCCATCCTGGGCAACATAGTGAGACCCTGTCTCTACAAAAAAAATTCAAAAAATTAGCCAAGTGGTGGGAGCCCGAGGTGAGAGAATTGTTTGAAGCCAGGAGGTGGAGATTGCAGTGAGCTGAGATTGTGCCACTGTACTCCAGCATAGGAGACAGAGCTAGAATGATATTTCCCTAAAATTAGGAAAAGGCAAAAATATGCATTATCACCACTAGTGTTTGACATTATGTTGAAAGTCCTAGCCAGTGTGGTAAGACAGGAAAAAGAAATTGGTATGCAGATTGAAAAAGAATGAAGCAAGACTGTCTTTATGGCAGACGTGATTGTTTACGTTGAAAATCTTTTTTTTTAATTTTTTAATTTTTTGAGACAGAGTCTCACTCTGTTGCCCAGGATGGAGTGCAGTGGCGTGATCTTGGTTCACTGCAAACTCTGCCTCCTGGGTGCAAGCAATTGTTCTACCTCAACCTCTCAAGTAGCTGGGATTACAGGCATGCGCCACCATGTCCGGCTAATTTTTATACTTTTAGCAGAGTCGGGGTTTCACAATGTTGGCCTGGCTGATCTTGAATTCCTGACCTCAGGTCATCTTCCAGCCTTGGCCTCCCAAAGTGCTAGGATTACAGACGTGAGCCACCATGCCTGGCTGAATTTTTTTTTTAAATTTTTTGAAAATCTTAGAAAAATATATGAAAAAATACTAAACTGAAAAGTGAATTTAAGAATATTGTGTAATACAAAGTCAATATACAGTCAACTGTATTTGTATATGCTACCAAGAAACAATTGAAATATAAACTTTAAAAATATCACTTAATAGTATTCAAAAATATAAAATACTTGGGAATTAATATGATAAAATATCTTCAAGGCATTTATACTCCAAACTATAAAACATTTTAAGAAAATTTAGCATATACTGGCTAACGCCCTTTTCGGACTTAGTCCACCTGCACCCAGGTGAATTAAAAAAAAAGAAGAAAGAAAATTTAGCAAATACCTAAATGAAGGGCAATATATAATGTTCATAGAATAGAAATTTAGTATTATTAAGATAACAATCTTCCCCATTTTGATGTATAGATTCAACATAATCCTGATCAAAATACCAAGCAGCACTTTTTTTTTGGTGGTAAATCAAGCTGAGTGTAAAATTTATATTTATATCGCGTTGTATTGGCATAGACTGGGCATGGTTGTTCACAACTGTAATCCCAGCACTTTAGGAGGCCGAGGTGAGAGGATTGCTTGAGCCCAGGAGTTCGAGACCAGCCTGGACAATAGGTTGGGAAATGGTCTTTACTAAAAATAAAAATAAAGAATTGGTATAGACTCATAGTTTTTAGTACACATAGTTAGGTATAGAAAACTCAAAGACCTAGGAAAAACAACCTTGCAAAAGAAGAACAGAGTGACTACAGATCAATGGAACAGAATAGAGTCCAGAAATGAATCTCCAATATATGGTAATGTACTTATTTGCTTGTTTAGTTTTCAGAAATAGGGCCTTGCTCTCATTCAGGCTGGAGTACAGTGGCATAATGAGAGCTCACTGCAGCCTCTATCTCATGGGATCAAGTGATCATCCCACCTCAGCCTACTGAGTAGCTAGGACTACAAGGGCATACTACCATATCTGGCATATTTTTACGTTTTTGCAGAGACAGAGTGCCACTGTGTTGCTCAGGCTGGTCTTGAACTCCTGGTCTCAAGTAGTCCTCCCGTCTTGGCCTCCCAGCATGCTGGGAATACAGGTGTGAGCCACTATGTTCAGCTGGTAATTGATTTTTAACAAATGACCCAAGGTCATTCATCAGGAAATGAATATATTTTTCAATAAATGGTGTTGGAAAACTGGGTATCTGTATGAAAAAAAATAACCTTGACCTCTGCCTCATAGCATACACAAAAATTTTTTAAAAATAAGAGAATAGCTTTCTGAATTTAGGGTAAATAACTGTTTCAGACAGGATACACAAAAAAGCACACTAGCCATAAAATTAAAAACTTATACATTGGACTTTATAAAAAGTAAAAATTCCTGCTCAATACCATTAAGAAAATAAAGGCAGGCCACAGTGTGGTTGAAAACATTCTCAATGCATTTATTTAAAAAGGACTTGGGTGGCTGGGCACGGTGGCTCACGCCTATATTTCCAGCACTTTGGGAGGCTTAGGTAAGTGGATCACGAGGTCAGGGGTTCGAGATCAGCTTGGCCAACATGGTGAAACCCTGTCTCTACTAAAAATACAAAAATTAGCCAGGCGTGGTGGCGGGCGCCTGTAATCCCAGCTACTCCAGAGGCTGATGCAGGAGACTTGCTTGAACCCAGGAGGCAGAGATTGCAATCAGCTGAGATTGCGCCACTGCACTCCAGCCTGGGTAACAGAGCAAGACTCTGTCTCAAAATAATAAATAAATAAATAAATTGGACTTGGATCCAGAATATATCAACTCCTACAAACCAATAAGCAAGGTAAACAACTTTATAAATGGGCAAAAACTCAATCAGATATTTGACAAAGGAAGATGTATAAATGTCTAGTAAGAACACGCCACATGATGGGGATTTGGTAAGGGCAGGAGGAGGCAGTCACAATGGGTTAGAACAGTGTATCAGGGCCTGAGCAGGGTGAGTAAAGCATCCTGACAATGGGAAGCCCTGGCATGGCTGGAGCCCAAGTAAGGAGAGAGGGCCAGTCATGTGGGAGGAAGCCTGGCATGGAGGAGTTCAGAGCTCCAGCAGAGAGGCGGTCATGTCCAGAGATAATTCAGCATGGCATATTGGAGTAGGAGCCCCAGGGTGAGACGGATATCCATCTAGGATATTGGATGTCAGAGCCTGAGCTAGGAGAGCAGAGTCCATAAAGGAAGTAGCCCAACCTAGGGAGTTAGAGCCTCAGCTAGGTGAGAGGGGTGTTGCTGTGAAGACGGCTCAGCATCTTCAGAGCGTAAGCGGAGTAAGGAGGGCATCTGCTGGAGGGGAGGCTCAAAGATTTCAGAAGTGGGGCAAGGTGAAGAGGGCTCAGTGGTAGAGGGATGACCTTGAATGGAGTGTGAGAGAGCATAATGAGGAGATTGCCATCCTGGGGATGGGATGGCAATGAACATGGGAGATTGGATGCACTTAGCATACTGACCAAATAAGTAAATATAGTAAGAACAGCACATGTCAGAGAAAGGAGCTATGGATGCAGAAAGGGGGAAAACTAAAGTGAACTCTGTGGTGTTGGATTGGATTTAGAAGTATTGGCATAGACTGGGCATGGTGGTTCACACCTGTTATACCAGCACCCTGGGAGGCTGAGATGGGCAGATCTCTTGAGCCCAGGAGTTCAAGACCAGCCTGGGCAACATGGCGAGACCCTGTCTCTACTAAAAATAAAAATAAAAAAGAACAAATATTGGTGTACACTCATGGTTTTCAATACACATAGGTATAGAAATAAATACAGATGTGTGTGTGTGTGTGTGTGACCATATATTCTCTAGCTCTGACCTGAGAGAGGCCCTGGAAGCAGTAGCATGCCATAAAATTGAGCACACCAAGTGCCTACATTTTGGTTCCTAGATACAGTTTTCCGCTAAAAGAAACTAGGCTTCCTTGGAGAAATGGCTGATTCCAGGTAGGGGCAGAAAAAGAATAGGGGATTCTGGATATACTTGTTCCAGAAAGGAATAGGTTGTTCCAAGAATGACAGGAACATGTGTGTCAAAAGGACACAGAAGCCAGTTTACAGAGGCAAATTTAGTACAATTTGAGTATTAAAATAAATGATAGATTATAACCCACCGAAGAATATAGGAAACCACAAGTTTATGCAGATATATATTAATAAATGAACAAATTAAAAGTCTGTCTGGGAAGTTACCTAATCTCAGAGTACCTCTATGCAAAAGTATTACTTACAAAGGGAAAACAAACTTTTCAGTACAGAAGACTTGTAAACACCACCTTCTTCAAGTGATCAGTGAACACCATTAGAAAAGGGGCAAACGAAAGTGATGTGCCTTCTATGATAGTCTTGCCAAAGCTGCATAATCTTAATGTAATGATGAAGACACATTAGATAAACCCCGATTTGGGGCTGTTCTACAATATGATTGGCTGTCAGCTTCAGAAGTAGCAAGGTCGTGAAAGTCAAGGAAACTTGAGAACAGTTCCAGCTTGGTGGAGACTGAAGAAATTTGACAACTAACTGCAGCATATAATTACCGAATCATCCTTTTACTAGGAAGAATATTATTGGGATAATTGTTAAAGTTTGAGGCTGAGCATGGTGGCTCATGCATATAATCCCAGCACTTTGGGAGGCTGAGGCAAGAGGATCACTTGAGCCCAGAAGTTCAAGACCAGCCTTGGCAACATGGCAAGATCCTGTCTTTAAAATAAAATAAAATTTAAATTTAAAAAAAGCTTGACTAGGGTCTGAGAATCAGATGGTTGTATGCACCAATAATTTCCTAATTTGATGGTTGCATGTGATTAAGTAGGAGAATGTCTTGTTGGTATGAAATGCACACTAAATAATTAGAGGAAAGTGGAGCATCAGGTTGGCAATTTATTCTAAAATGTTCAGAAAAAAAGTTCTTTGTGTTTTACTTGCAACTTTCTCTAAGTATGTGATTATGCCAAGATTTTATTATCTCACACACACACACACACACACACACACACGATAATACCAAGTGTTTGTGAGGAAGGGGAGCAGCTGTCCCACTTTGGAAAATTGTGTGTTCATTTCTGATAAAGTTAAAGTTACATCTCCCCTAGGAGCCAAAAATTTCACTTCTAGACACGTCTACAAAAGGACCTCTGTGTTCTTAGCAGTTTTATTCAACATACCTGCAAACTGGAAAGAACCCAAATGTCCATTAATAAGCGAGTGGATAAATAAATTGTGGTTTGTCCATACAGTGTGAATACCCTTCAGCAATAAATAGGAATGAGCTGCTAACACACAGAACGACATGGATGAATCTCAAAAGTGTTATGTTGCATGAAAGAAGTCAGACACAGGTGAGTTTATACTTAAGATTCTATTGACATGAAATTCAAGGACAGTCAAAACTAAACTATAGTGATTGAAATTAGCATAGAATAGTTGTTGCTTTTGGGGAATGGAGATTGACTGAAAAGGACTGGAGGAAAATTTCTGGGTGCATAAATGTTTTATATCTTTTTTTTTTTTTTTTTTTTTGAGACAGAGTCTTGCTCTGTTGCCCAGGCTGGAGTGCAGTGGCGCTGTCTTGACTCACTGCAACCTCTGCCTGCAGGGTTCAAGCAGTTCTCCTGCCTCAGCCTCCTAGGTAGCTGGGACTACAGGCATGCGTCACCGTGCCTGGCTAATTTTGTATTTTTAATAGAGAAGAGGTTTCTCCATGTTGGTCAGGGTGGTCTCGAACTTTTAACAGTATCCACTTGGCTCGGCCTCCCAAAATGCTGGGATTACAGGCATGAGCCACCACACCTGGCCATGTTTTATATCTTGATTGAGTGGTTGTATATATTTGACAAAATTAATCAAATTGTACATAAAATCTATTCATATTGTTTTTGTAAACTATATCTCAATTTAAAAAGCTAAAATCTTTAAAATGTGCCAAATCCTCAGCAGTGGTTATCTCTAGGGAATGGGATTCCCACATTATGTATTACTGAGGTTTTGAACTATTTCAACCAGTATGTCTTAGTTATTAAAAACAGCCACACTGAGCTTGAGTAGCCAAGGCAAGATGGGTCAAAGTCAGAGTGGTGGTCATGTTCCTGGAGGTGGCAGGAAGGATGGCAAGGACAAGAAAAAGAAATATGAACCTCCTGTACCAGCCAGAGTGAGGAAAAAAGAAAAGAAAGCAAAGGGACAGATGCCGCCAGCAAACTGCCACTGGTGACACCTCACACTCAGTGCCGGTTACAATTACTGAAGTTAGAGAGAATTAAAGACTACCTTCTCATGGAGGAAGAATTCAATAGGAATCAGGAACAAATGAAACGATTAGAAGAGCAAGAGGAGGAAAGATCAAAAGTGGATGATCTGAGGGGCACCCCGATAGCAGTAGGAACCTTGGAAGAGATCATCGATGACAATCATGCCATCGTGTCTACATCTGTGGGCTCAGAACACCACGTCAGCATTCTATCATTTGTAGACAAGGACCTGCTGGAACCTGGCTGCTTAGTCCTGCTCAACCACAAGGTGAATGCCATGATAGGGGTGCTGATGGATGACACAGATCCCCTGGTCACAGTGATGAAGATGGAAAAGTCCCCCAGGAGACCTATGCCAATATTGGGGGCTTGGACAACCAAATTCAGGAAATTAAGGAATCTGTGGAGCTTTCTCTCACCCATCCTGAATATTATGAAGAGATGGGTGTAAAGCCTCCTAAGGGGGTCATTCTCTATGGTCCACCTGGCACAGGTAAAACCTTGTTAGCCAAAGCAGTAGCAAACCAAACCTCAGCCACTTTCTTGAGAGTGGTTGGCTCTGAACTTATTCAGAAGTACCCAGGTGATGGGCCCAAACTTGTACAGGAACTATTTCAAGCTGCTGAAGAACATGCACCATCCATCGTGTTTATTGATGAAATTGATACCATTGGAACAAAAAGATATGACTCAAATTCTGGTGGTGAGAGAGAAATTCAGCAAACAATGTTGGAACTGTTGAACCAGTGGATGGATTTGATTCTAGGGGAGATGTGAAAGTTATCATGGCCACAAACTGAACAGAAACTTTGGATCCAGCACTTATCGGACCAGGCCACATTGACAGGAAGATCGAGTTCCCCCTGCCTGATGGAAAGACTAAGAAGCACATCTTTCAGATTCACACAAGCAGGATGATGCCGGCCGATGATGTAACCCTGGACGACTTGATCATGGCTAAAGATGACCTCTCTGGTGCTGACATCAAGGCAATCTGTACAGAAGCTGGTCTGATGGCCTTAAGAGAATGTAGAATGAAAGTAACAAATGAAGACTTCAAAAAATCTAAAGAAAATGTTCTTTGCAAGAAACAGGAAGGCACCCCTGAGGGGCTCTATCTCTAGTGAATCACAGCTGCCATCAGGAAAATGGGAGATTTCTCCATCCCTGAAAGGGATGAGGCTGGGGGAGTTGCCCAGAGGAATCCCTGTTCCCCTTGGTTTTTTATTAGTAAAACATCCTGTGTCTTTGGAGTATGATGTGTAAGTGCCCACTGCGTGGTCTTCGTCTGTCAGTCACTGTGCAGCAGTCTGCTTCCCAATAAAGTGTGCTCTTTCACACACACACACACACACACACACACACACAAACACACAGCCACGCTGAGCATCTAAAAATATAATTACATGAAGGTAGTAGGATTTGTCCAAATTGCACTCAAGCAACTAGTTATTTAGGGGAAAACTTAAGTTAGATCTTCTTTAAACATACACAAAAAATGCTTTGGTAAGTCAAAGGTAATGTATAAAATAAAGCCAGAAATTTTAGATTAAGTCATAAATAATAGAAAACGGGTTAATATTTATCTGCTTTCTGAATTGCAAAGAAACTTTCAATGATTAAAAGTAATATTAGGAACTGTGAACAAGTACATTTTTGCTACATGAGAATACCCCAGTATATAATGAAGTGGAAGCAATTAAATGCAACAGGAAGTTGGGGAAATCTACAAAAGCATAATGACATTCAACAGCGTTGTAATTAAAGGATGTAAATTCTAGAAAGGAAGAAAGGATGGAAAGAAGGGAGGGAGGAGGGTAGGAAAGCCATGGCAGGAGGGACAGAAAAAAAGAAAGACAAGAAAAAAAGGAAACCAAAGGAAGAGAAAGGAGTTAAGAAGGAAGAACAGAAAGGAGGAGCACACAGATGGCTAATCAGCAGGTGAGGAAAAGGTAAACCTGATTTTTTTTTTTTTTGAGGGGGAGTCTTGCTCTGTCACCAGCCTGGAGTGCAATGGCGCAATCTTGGCTCATTGCAACCTCTGCCTCCCCGGTTCAAGTGGTTCTCCTGCCTCAGCCTCCCGAGTAGCTGGGATTACAGGAGCGCACCACCATGCCCAGCTAATTTTTGTATTATTATTATTATTTTTAGGAGAGTCGGGGTTTCACCGTGTTGGTCAGGATGGTCTCCATCTCTTGACCTCGTGATCCGCCTTCCTCGACCTCCCAAAGTGCTGGGATTACAGGTGTGAGTGAACGCGCCTGGTCTGTAAAGCTGACTTTTTACACCTAAATTAAACGTATCAAAGTAGCAAACTTACTGTTAAATCATAGCATTCGATGGCAGCCGTGGTGTGGCCAGATGACGTATGTTCAGTAGGTGCAGAGGTGTAATTGTTACATTTCTGAAAGCCAAACTAGTGATGTGTAGTGATAATCTTTAACATGTTTCTATATTTTGAACTAGAAATATCACATTTTGGAATCCGTCTAAAAAATAATTAAAGCACTCTTTTCAGGATTATTCGTAAGTCAAAACGAGAAAAATAATCTCAATGCCAAAATTAAGAGACTAGTTCTTAAATGATGGGACATCCACTTGATGGATTATTATTCTACCATTAAATGGTGTTTACATGGAGTTTTTAATAACTTTTCTAAGTGCTTTTAAAAAATGCTCACAATCACTTAAGGATAACAAGGCTGAACTCCTTCAGTTCCGGAATAGAAACTTCTCTGTGGTGGAAGCACAGTCAGCCTGTAAGACACGCCTCAGTTTTGTCCTTCATTGTATTTAAATACTGTCCCCCAACCCCCACCCCACCCCACGTGTGTGTGTGTGTGTGTGTGTGTGTGTGTGTGTGCGCGCGCGCGCGCGTGTGTGTATCACCGGCTGCTCTGGAGGACAGGCGGCTCCGCGCTGCGGCCGTGGCGGGCCCCGCTAGGCTCACAGGGCGGCTGGCAGGGCGGGGAGCGGCGCGGGGCAGCTGCTGCGACGGTGGCAGCGGAGATGAAGGTGTCAGCCTGACTCGGGCGGCTCCTGAGAGCTCGCTGGGGCACCTCAGCGACTCTTACATCTGTTCGGCATCTGGCTGTCACCCCCTCCGGAGAATAATGGATCCCCTTCCCTTCTCCCTTCCAAATGTCCCCCAGGTTCCTCCCAAGGCAAACTCCAGCTGGAAGGGGGCATCCTGGGAAGTGTAGTTCCCGCCGCTCTGCATTGCGGAGGAGGGGCGGGAAGGATGCTGAGCGCTGCCTGTCTACCCAGCACAACACTCCAGGTCCGGCTGGAGATCATCCCGCCCTACCTGTCAACCTGCCAGGGGTCAGAAGGCCACAGGTTGAGAAGGAAAAGTGTCTGGATTATAGTTAGCAGAGCTTGTACTATATATAGTTTCTAAGTAAAAGAGTTCTTTTAAGTGTGTGGCATTCCCAGCGTATTTCAGTATACATTTGCAAAACAATACAAGACGAAGTCTTTATTATTTAAACCAAGTTATATGATCTTTTAGAAGTTTAGAAAGGAACAACATTAGAAACTCTTCACTTGAAACCCTCATATATTGGAGGGAATGTAAAATATGCAGCCGCTGTGGAAAACAACTTGGCAGTTCCTCAGAAAGTTAAACACAGAGTCATCATTATAACCCAGCAATTCTATTCTTAGGTAGATCCATTTTCATGTTTACAAAAAAATTGTAAATATGTGTTCACACAAAAATTAGTACACTAATGTTCACTGCAGCGTTATTCATAATAGTTGAAACATAGACACTAACACACATATCTCCAACTAATGAATTAACAAAGAAAATGTGGTATATCTAGACAATGAAATACTATTTGCCCCTGAAAAGAAATGAAATACTGATACATGCAATGACATAGATGACCCTTGAAAGCATTATGCTAAGACAGAGACGCAGGGCCACATATTTTATTTCATTTATGTGAAATGTCAAGAATAGGCAAATCTGCAGAGACAGAAAGATTTGTGGTTGCCTAGGGCTCAGGATGGGAGGAAACAGAGTGGTTGCTAATGGACATGGGGTTTCTTTTGGGGGGGATAAAAACGTTCTCAAATTGGATAGTGATGATAGTTATACAACTCTGTGAACTGAACATTTTAAAATTGTGGTAAAACATACATAATCTAAAACTTACCATTAACCATCAAAATATTAACCATTTCAAGCGTACAGTTCAGTGGCATTAAGAACATTCATAGGTTGTGCAAGCATCAGAAGCAGCCGCCTGCAGAAGTTTTTCATCTTCCCAAACTGAAAGTTTCTGCCCCTTAAACAATAGCTCCCCATCTTCCTCTCCCTGCATCTCCTGGTAAGCACCTTTCTACTTTCTGTCTTTATGAATTCATTATTTTAGGCACCTCATATAAGTGGAATCACACAGTATTTGCCCTTTGTGACTTGCTCATTTCACTTAGCATAATGTCTATAAGGTTCGTTCATGTCGTAGCATGTGTTAGAATTTCCTTCCTTTTTAAGGCTGAATAATATTCTATTGTACACATATGCCCCACTTTGTTTAACCATTTATCCATCAAGGATACTTGGGTTGCTTTCACCTTTTGACTATTGTGAATAATGCTGCTATGAACATCGATGTACAAATATCTGTTCAAGTCTTTGCTTTCAGTTCTTTTGGATATGCACCCAGAAGTGGCATTGCTGGATCATATGAGGATTTTATCTTTAAATTTTTAGGGAACTGCCAACCGTTTTCCATAGCAAGTATACCATTTTACATTCCCACCAACAGTGCAGAAGGGTTCCTTCTCCACATCCTCATCAACACGAATTTTCTGATATTGTTGTTTATCATAGCCATCCTAATGGGTATTAAAGGATATATCATTGCAGTTTTGATTTGCATTTTGAATTGTACATTTTAGGATGAATTTTATATGTGAATCATATCTCAGTTAAAAATTGTTCATTGAGAGACCCAAGTAGCACCAAGCATAGCTTGTGCCCAGATCTTGGCTTCTAAATATCTTTCTTCACTAAAGGGGGCCTAACATCGGATGGAGAAAGTACAAGGTGAGCATTTTGCTGTACAAGAAAGCAAGGCAGTGCTCAAAGAATGGCAGGGCATGTCTAAATGACACTCATCAAATCCAAGAAAATTTGAGCGTCAAAATGACCATAATTACTTGTAAATATTGCATAAGTAACAATTCGATTGATTGAGAGAAAAAGGCAATTCTTTATGGGAGAGTGCTAGTAGCTAGGAGATGTAAAAAGAATGATAGACTTTTAAAGTCACCGTTTTACAACCTCTAATGAAATAATTTTGGTTCCAGCTGGGATCCTGCTGGATTGGCAATGGATGTTACAGCCATTAAGTGAACAATTACTAGGGAATCAAATATTCACATGATTATTTGAATCATCCAGATAATTCATTAACTGCAAATGGAAACATACCTTTGAAATGAAGAAATCTGGCAATTACCACCTTAAGCAAGTAATCAAACTCAGTATCATGAAGCATAGAAAAACTTGATATGTATGCTTCCTAATATGATGTAATATTAAGCATGTAACATCGCCTACAAAGCATTTTTACTAAAATGTATGGCCTGAGTGTAAGCAAGCTCGTTTAGACCAGATCTCCACCTTCCAGGAATTCAGGGAATAGTGAGACAAGTCAAAGAACGCCATGCAGAATACTTAACGAGGAATTGACCTGGAATCTTCAGCAAGTCAATGTCACGAAAAGCAGCAGCAGCAGTAGCAAGGAGACTGCTGTAGATAAGAAACACTGGAGAGACCTAATTAAACAAATGCAGCAACAAAATACACCTGCTCAGTGAGGGCCTCTTGCTGGCTGTATTTAGATTTTATAAATTAATGCAAACATGATGCAGGCACGTTAATTTATCATGTGTTAACAAGAATCTAAAATATGTATTATTAAAACTTTTTAATAAATGGGAATTTTTATTGCAATTTTCTTTTGTATTCCCTCTCCTATGGGAAAAGAAACCACAATCATACAAATGACTGTCCTTGAAAGCAGATAATATAACATGTGCTCCAAGATATTCATATAATTTATCACTAAATCACAGATTCAGCCTGGGAAGAAAATAGAAACGTATGGAACAATTTTTCATTTCACTGGGCATGAGAAACCTTTCTACCTGTTAATGTCATTAACAGCAATATGGGCATCTCCATAACATAGTATTTCTAGACATACGTGCCTTTAAAATACATTTTGTTCTTTTTTTCACCCAAATTTTGTTCTTTTTTTTTTCACCCCAATTTCATCTTGAAATTTTTTTTTTTTTTTTTTAGACAGAATCTTACTCTGTCACCCAGACTGGAGTACAGTGGCACGATCTCGGCTCACTGCAACCTCCTCCTCCCAGGTTCAAGCACTTCTCCTGCCTCAGCCTCCCAAGTAGTTGGGATTACAGGTGTGCACCACCACGCGCGGCTAATTTTTGTATTTTTAGTAGAGGGGGCGTCTCACCGTCTTGGCCAGGCTGGTCTCAAACTCCTGACCTCAAGTGATCCACCTGATTCGGCTGCCCAAAGTGCTGGGATTACAGGTGTGAGTTACCATGCCTGGCCCATAATGTGGCTTTTAAAATAGTGCTCTCCAACAGAAATATAATGTGAGCCACAAATGTGAGCCCATATATAATATTATATCTTCTAGTAGTCATGTTAAAATAGTAAAAAGAAAATAGGTAAAATTAATTTTAATATTTATATTTTATTCAGTATATCCAAAATACTATTATTTCAATAAGTAAAAAGTATAAAATGATTAAAGAGATATTTTATATTCTTTATCTTACTAAGTCTTTGAAATCCAGTGTGTATATTTCACTTTCAGCAAATCTCAATTTGGACTGGCCACATTTCAAGTACTCAGTAGTGGCTTACATGTGGGACAGTTCTAGTCTGAAATAAAAATACTGGACCTAATAGAACTGGCTTTAAATGTTGCAGGTGAGCAGTATTAAGTACAACATGTTCAAAGGTGAACTTTCCAAATATGTACTTTTGATTTCCATTTGTTCTGGAATATTTTCAAGACTGAAAAAATAAGCTGAAAAATTCTATTTACCTACCAATCAACTATTATTTTTGCATTTAGCAGAAGAGAGTGGAGATTACAGTGAAAGGAAGAAAGAACTTTCAACTTTGTACGTATATGTCAGAATCAGGAAACACCGAATTACCTTAGACTAGGGTTTGCCACTAGGGTCTGAATGCAAGGGACATAAAAGTTCCAAAACCTGTCTATCCTTCCTTCAAACCAGACTTTGCATTTTCCTTTTAGGTTCCCCCTGCCAGACCCACTCCCCTCCCTTCCCCTCCTTTCCCCTCCCCTCCCCTCCTCTCCCTTCCCCTCCCCTTCCCATCCCCTTCCTTTCCCTCTCTCTCTTTCTCTGTCTCTCTCTCCCCCCCCCTCCTCTTCCCCCTCCTCCTCCTCTTCCCCCTCCTCCTTCTCCTTCTCCTCCTCCTCCTTCTCCTCTCTCTTTTTTAATGGAGTTTCACTCTTGTTGCAAGGGCATGATCTCAGCTCACTGCAAACTCTGCCTCCCAGGTTCAAACGATTCTCCTGCCTCAGTCTTCTGAGTAGCTGAGATTACAGGAGCCTGCCACCACGCTGGCTAATTTTTGTATTTTTAGTAGAGAAGGGGTTTCACCAAGTTGGTCAGGCTGGTCTTACACTCATGACTTCATGATCCGCTCGCCTCAGCCTCCCAAAGTACCCAGACCTTCTTAACCCAAACTCTTCTCCACCAGTGCCTGGGCTGGTAAAGAAGGCTTTTCTCTGTTGTTTCGTCTCCTGAAGTTGCCCCAGCTCTGCCTCATAGATACCGCCAGATTTGTCCTCGTTTTTCAGGTGCCTGCCTCTAAGACCAGGTGTAGCCCCAGACACCTCACTGTGTCCCAGCCATCTGAACAGAAGGTTTCTATTATGTGGAGTAACCTCATCTTTCCACCTCGAATGCCATCTACCTCCCTTGCAGCAACCCAGGCTAATGAAATTTCCCTCAGCTAAGACATTCTCCCTTCCCTCCATCTGGCTACTTAAGACCTGTCTCTTTCCCTGCCTAGTGTACATTTCGTCGCCTTCAAGGAGCCATGGCTGTCCTGACTGTTGGCAGGCTGCTCTCATCTTCCTGTGCCCGTGTTGGGGTCACTTGTGGTTCACTGCCATTCACATCTCCTGATTGTTCTATGTGTATCTTATCTCGCTGGCAAGGTTGCAGGGACAGCCTACTGATTCCTACAGATTCATGCCAGCCGTACTCTCCTCAGCCTCACAGTGGTGCTGAGCTCACAACAGGCACTCAGCAGATACTTACAGACCTTTCCAAGACTTCCGCACGGTTTAGAGACATGTCTACAATGCCAAAAGACAAACATAATCCTGGCACTTGAAAAAGTGTGTATGGGGCCCACTGCTACTTTTGCCTGGAGAAAAGATCAGGTCTGTGGAAGACATTGGCCATTTGTGGTAGATTAATTGCAAAAATATTCTAGAATCTTCACCCTGTCCTGTAGCCACGTCTGTTGCAATGTGACTTTGCAGGTCTTCCTACTGGGAGGTGGAGTCCATTTCCCCAGCCTTGAGTCTGGACTGGCCACGTGACCTGCTTTGGCCATTATGATGGGAGGGAAGAGAAAACTGCCAGTTATGAATGTAGGCTTCCAAATAGACATGGTCTGTGTGGACACATGGGAGGAGAGGGGAGTGAGGAGTCTGGACCCCCACAAACCAGTCTCGGCTCTGCCAATAACCAAGGAGGATACCCAGGGAAATGCCCTTCACCTCCTGGGCCCAGTTTCCTCATCTATGAGATGAAGCGATCCAACCAGGATAATCCTACAGATTCTTCTAGATCTTTATCATTTCACGTTCATGAACACTTTGAATATATGTATGTTACACACAGCCGTTCTCACCGAACTAGACTAATGAATGAAATTAATTGCCAGCTACTGTGGAAAGCATTCTCTGTGTGGAAGTGATACTCCAGCTGTGTTTACACAGTTTTAGTAGTCACTGACCACATCGTAAACCATCTCTGAAAATAGTCACTAATAGAGCAAATGCTATTTGCTAGGTACTTTCACGTGCCATCGTTTCATTTAATTCTCACAACTCTGCAAGGTGGATTTTTCTTTTTTTAAGACAGAGTCTCACTCTGTTGCCCAGGCTGGAGGGCAGTGGCACGATCTCAGCTTACAGCAGCCTCCGTCTCCTGGACTCAAGCCATCCTCCCACCTTAGCCTCCCAAGTAAGTAGCTGGAACTACAGGCATGTACCCTACTCCCGGCTAATTTTTGTATTTTTAGCAGAGATGGGGTTTCGCCATGTTTCCCAGGCTGGTCTCCAACTCCTGGGCTCAAGCAATCCACCCACCTTGGCCTCCCAATAAAGGAGGATTACAGGTATAAGCCACAAACCGTGCCAGGCCTGTAAGGTTTGTTAAATATTATAATTTATCTTAACTATTTATCTTAATATTACAATTTATGCCTGCAGCAGTTGGGATGTCTCATAGTGAGACATGCCTGTTACATTAGTTACCTATAGGCATTCTAGTGTGAAGACAACCTAGTGATACACCTTTAAAGCTGAAATTTTTTTTTTTTTTTGAGACCGAATCTCACTTTGTTGCCAGGCTGGAGCGCAGTGACAATCTCCACTCACTGCAACCTCAGCCTCCTGGGTTCAAGCAATTCTCCTTCAGCCTCCTGAGTAGCTAGGATTACAGGTATGTGCCACCATGCTCAGCTAATTTTTGTATTTTTAGTAGAGATGGGGTTTCCAGGATGGTCTTGATCTCTTGACCTTGTGATTTGCCCGCCTTAGCCACCCAAAGTGCTGGGATTACAGGTATGAGCCACCACATCTGGCCAAAGTTGGAAATTTTTTTAATAACTTAATGATTTTCCTCCCAACTTCAGGCCTAGGGGCAAGTCTATAATCAAGGTTTTCTTCTAACTTCTGTTTCTTTTGGACAGTTGTCCCAGGTAGGGTCTGTCATGGCCAGGGAGTCACATTTCAGAGAATCACATGTGAATGTTATAATCAAATGAGACGATATCTGTCTTCATAAGGTACACTGATGAGTGGAAGAAAAAGGTGTTCTTACAACTTTAAACTTTATTGGACATCAGTGCCGATAGTGCAGTGTAAATTAATATTCTAATAATTTTATAATTATCTTAGAGTAAATAATAAAATGTAAAGGTTGTATCTGTTTTGTATTTTAAAGGAGGTCACATTTATTACACGTAAACATTTTAAATATGCTCCAATTTTTGTAACCCTTGCTTAAAGTTTCTCTGTTTTATAATATAGACTTGATAAAAGGAAGAAATGGGCTGTCTACTAAGAGAAACCGTTTCTGCTCACATCTGAATCATTCAAGGTACAGATAACCCAATAAGGATGGCTGGTTTCATGTTCGCCCTTTTTAGAGAGGAACAGAATATACCTGTTATCTTCTGGCACCAAAACAGACAATTACTGTAGAGGGATGATTGTCTACATACACTCTATTCGTACTCTGGATTAGTGAACCTATTGACTTCCCAACTCAAAGAAACTTTCAACAAGAAACACCAAAACAAAACTCAACTGTGGATTTCTGCCTCTAGGTATGACAGAATAGTTGGTAGCATATTTTCTCTCCTAGTGAGAACCACTATGAAAACTAGATTGGAAAAGCTATTTTATGAAAGCTGTTTGAAACCGCTGCAGAGGAAGCAGGACAGCTGGGGCTTGAAGGACCAACATCCTGAAGCAGATAGAAGTGCATTGAGTTGTTTTCTAAAGATGTTCTCAGTAGCTTTTTCCCTCAGGGTGTTTGCAAATTCACCCTGGCCACAGGGTGGCCACAGGGCCACAGAATTTCCAGTTCTGGCCACAGAAGCTGAATAGAAAGCAGCAGCCTAGAACCTTCAGCAAGGTTTCCAGGCCGGGGAGACAAAAACTGCAGTTCAGTGCTACCTAGACAGCCAGGATTTGAGGGGTCAAGATCCCAGAAAAAAAGGAAACTTACAAATAAATGAGTCTGAAATTCTATTCACAATCTTCTTTTAAGGCATTTGCCGACACCGAAGTTCAGTTTATAAGATTCCAAAAATAAATAAAGAGAAAGGTGCAAAGGGACTAAAAAGCTAAGCAGCGATTTTGGCGGTCTCATATTTATGAAGACACAAATATTGAAGTTCAGAATTCACCACGGATGAAAGACCCTCGTAAAACCCAGGCCCTTCACTTGAGGGGGCTGGACAGGTGATGTCCTAGGCAAACTGGAGGTAGAGCAGCCTCAGCGGGACAGGATGATCTGTTGTAATCTCTCTATCTGGTAGGGTGAGGAGGGTGTCCACGCAGGGAATTTGGGGTGTCTGACCTGGAATAACAGGAAGAAAGCTGCCCAGCACAGTGGGGGAAGGTGTCCACGTGGCAAGGGGAGGGTGAGAACCAGACCAGAGCCAGGTGAGAAGCACATTCACAAAACGGGCCCCTCCGTCCCGGGCGCGTGGATCCCAAGCAGGGTGAGGAGGATACTCAGGGTGAGGAGCAAAAGCTGTCACGGTGTCAGAGCCTGAGCAGAGTGAGGACGGCATTCACGTGGGGGCCGGGGAGGCCCCGGGTGGGGCTTCAGAGCCTCAGCAGGGGAAATGAGGGCCTCCGAGTCCAAGGCCAGCCCAGCCTTGGGTGTTGGAGCCCGAGCAGAGTGAGGAGGGTGTTTGTGCAGGAGGCTTGTCCCAGGGGAAGAGTTGAAGCCTGGACATGAGTTTTGCAGAAGGGAGGGGGGTGGTAGTGATGCCAAACTGGTTCCAGACTGAATAACTAGGCATATTAAGGATGATTGGAGCCAGAAAGGGATTAAACTAGAATGAGCCCTGAGATGTTGGGCTGGAACTCAAGGTATCGGTGTAAGCTAATAGTTCTCAATTTATATAGATAGAAATATATGTGGGTATGCATAGATATATATGCTATATACATGTATATCCATACATACATATTTTGTGTATACACACATGTAGTACATATGCGTATATTTGTACTAGATAGACACTTGGTCTGTCTACTGAAAGGGACTGGGAGAAGGGGCCCCCCAATAGTGAAGAGTCCAGGGGAAGCCCAGGACACGTTGTTGTGCCCGAAAACCAGAAAGTGCCAAAAAATGATGAGGATATTTCAAAAGGACACAGAAACCAGCTCGAAAGGACTCCCACTAGCCAAATCAGGGGCAATTTGAGCATCAAAATACATAGTGAATAGTAATAGATTATGACTATTGAATTAAATAGGATGGATGAGTATGGACCACGAGTCCATACTGATTTAAATAGGTAAATAAATTGAAAGTTTAATGAGGAGCAAGACATTTATGTACTCTAAAATGATTTTCCCATAAATATTTATTAATCTTGAGGGACAATAGAGTGGCTTTAGCTACTTATTGCATGATTCTACATACATTCTTTAGCTACACACTGTATGATTCCATTTATATGACATTATCCTCTAAAGCACAAAGACGTTATGGAAAAGGCAAAACTGTAGGGATGGAGAACAGATCAGTTGTTGTTTGGTGTAAGGGGTTGGGGGAGAGCTTTACTGCAAAGGAGCAGCGTGAAAAACATTTTCTAGAGTGAGAGAGCTGTTCTGTATTTTTACTGCAGTGGGTGGTTACATTGTTATATATATTTCTTAAAACTCATAGAACTATGCACCAAGAAAGAATGATTCTTGATGTGTGTAAATTTTTTTTTTTTAAATCAAAAGAAGTAACCTTATAGTGGAAAAGCCTGGGAGACAACACTTTAATCAAACAAAGTGAGCATTGTTAGTAATGAGACAAATTGAAACCTGAAAACTGAGAGGAAGTAGCAAGAAAAAACAGCACCCACTTTTGTGATATTCCTGACAAATATGCATAACCTGAATCTAATTATGAGGAATCACCAGAGAAACCCAAATTAATTGGGATTCTACAAAATACCTGCCCTGTAATCTTTAAAAGTGTCAAAGCCATGAAAGTAAAAACAAAAACCATTTTGTAATTTTGGTATACATATCCTGTACATATTTTGTTAGGCTTACATCTATATTTCTTTTTTGAGTGATTAAAAATGCTAATGTGTTTTAAATTTTGGTTTTCACATGTTTGTTGCTAGTATATATGACTGATTTTTACGTGTTGCCCCAAAGCTTTCTTAACTCATTTATTAATTCTAAGAGGTTAGCTTTTGGGTTATTTATTTATTTATTTTTAAGACTCCTTGGTATTTTTTTTTAAGACTCCTTGGTATAGACAATCATATAATTTGCTAAGAGACAGTTGTATTTCTACCTTTCCAATCTGTATGCTTTTTATCTAGTTTTCTTACCTTATTGCTCTGGCTACGATTACCAGTGTTACTGAACGACAGTGGTGAGAGCGGACATCTTTGATTCTCATCTTAAAATAAAAGCATTCAATCTGTCACCATTTAATACAATGCTATCTGTAGGTTTTTTGTAAGCCCTCTTTATTAAGTTGAGAAAATTCTCCTTTATTCTTAGTTTGTGATAGTTTTGGGGCTTTCTTGTTGTTTGGTTGGTTTTTATCATGAATGGGTGTTGCGTTTTGTCAAATGCTTTTTTCGTGAATTGATTGATAAGACTGTGTGACTTTTCTCCTTTGTCTTGTTAATATGGTGGATCATACAGATTGATTTTTGAACATTAAATCAGCCTTACGTTCCTGGAATGAAACACTCCTTGTTGTGTTTATTATTTGTTTATATATCGCTAGATTCAATTTGCTAATATCTTGTTGAAGATTTTTGCTTCTATGTTCATAAGACACATTGGTCTGTTTTACTTTCTTTGTACTTTCTTTGTCTGATTTTGGTATTAAGATTATAATGGTCTCATAAAAATGAGTTGGGAAGTGTTTCTTCTTTTATTTCTAAAAAAGACTATATAGGATTGGTGTTAATTCTTTTTTAAACATTTAGGAGATTTAGCATAAAATGATTCAGCATCATTTTTCTCTTGCTGCTCATCCATTCTCATCCACTGAAACCATCTGGCCCTGGAGATTTATTGCTTAGACTTGAAAAGTATGAATTCAATCTCTTTAATGGCTATAGGAATCTTTAAATTACCTATTTCATATTGGATTAATTTTAGTAGTGGTCTTTTTAAATGAATTTAATGAATGGCTTCACTAAAAATTTACCTAAATTATTGAATTTATGTGTGTAGAATTGTTCATGATATTCCTTTATTATCCTTTCAGTGTCTACGGCATCTGGAGTTTATTCCTGATATTAGCAATCTGTGCCTTTGCTCATTCTTTCTTTGTCAGTCTACTAAAAGTCAATCTATTGATCTTTTCAAAGAACTGGCTTTCTTGTTTCACTGATTTTCTCTGATGTTTTTCTGTTCTTGTCTTTATTCTCTTGTTCCTTCTGCTCATGTTGCATTTATTTTTCTCTTCCTTTTCTAGTTTCTTAAAGTAAGAGCTTAGATTATTGATTTGAAACCATTTCTCTTTTCTATTACAAGCATTTAGTTCTATACATTTGCCTCGTAGCACTGCTTCAGCTGCATCCCACATATTTTAATATGCTTTATTTTTATGTTCAATGCATTTAAAAATTTTCCCTTAAGACTTTCTTCTTGACATCTGTATTATTTTAAAGTCTGTTGTTTAATGTCAGGTGTCTGGAAAATTTTCTCTTATCTTTCTATTTTTGATTTCTAGTTTGATTCCACTGTGGTTAGCAACATACTCTACATGATTTTAATTTTTAAAAAAATCTTTTTTTTTTTTTTTTTGAGACAGAGTTTTGCTCTTGTCCCCAGGCTGGAGTGCAATGTTGTGATCTCGGCTCACTGCAAGCTCTGCCTCCCAGGTTCAAGCTATTCTCCTGCCTCAGCCTCCCAAGTAGCTAGAATTACAGGTGTGCCACTATGCCTGGCTAATTTTTGTATTTCTAGTAGAGACGGGGTTTCACCATGTTGGCCAGGCTGGTCTCGAACTTCTGACCTCAAGGGATCCTCCTGCCTCAGCCTCCCAAAGTGCTGGGATTACAGGCATAAGCCACTGCATCTGGCCTAATTCCAATATTTTTGTTTGATTTAAATGCCAAACTTTATTTCCTAGACAACTGCTAAAATCTCATCTCAGTTCTTTAGCCTTCTTCTTTTTGCTAGGTTTCTTGGAGTCTTGTCCTGTGCATACACGATTTAGGAATCAGTCAAGGATTTGAGGAAAATTCACATGAAGATTATGGATCTGTTTCCTTTGTGGCTTTCTCCTTTCTAGGATTCTCTCTCTCAACTTCCAGTGCCTCTGGATCATTTCCCAAACTGATTTCTGTCTCACCAGCCGGCTAAAGGTGTCACTCTGCTTCAGCTCAATTTCTCCAGACCTTGCGGTGAACTGGGAAGTGCTATGGGGAAAAGCTGATTTAAACATGGTCCTCACCAAGTGAGCTTCCCTTCTTCAAGAATAATATTCATTCTCAATTCTTCCTAATTTCAGCTGCCCTCCAGTGCCTTCACACAGTTGTTTTTTTATGTTTTGTTCAGAATTTGTAATTGTTACTGGTAGAAGAATTAGTCCAATACAAGCTACTCCTTTATTACATGAACTGGAACTGGATAAATGTTTTGAGTCAAGACACTTGGAATTAAGTTTAAAGATGAAGAAGTAAATTAAATAAACAGTATTAATAGTTATGTGTTAATGAATTTGTTTCTGTTTGGTTCTTTAGATATTTGTAAGTTTAGTATCATTTAGCATACTAGATTTGAGACTCTAACTACAATGTGTAAGTGAGCAATTGGCTTTAACTTGTTATTTAATGTTTAAATCTCACTTATTTTATAAACAATAGAGGAATAATTAAAGGCATTTAAGACTTATCAATTTATATTTAACTTATTAAATTTAGAAGTATTACTTAAAGAATGATCTCTTTGTTAATGATATAATTGAAATGCATAAAAAGAAATTGACCATATTAAATTTCAAAATTCAATTTGAAACAATTAAAGCATTTAATTAAATTTGTAAATGGGACCAAAATTAATCCAAGCTCCTTATAAGCAATTATTAAAATCCTCTAGATGTAAAAGGAGAATAAGAGCATGATTAATATTTTAAATCGAACTGGAGTTTTTGCATTAGTAGCTTTAATTAATTGAATAATTAATTTTAAATCAACATTCTAAATGAGGATTTATTGACATAGATTAAATGCATGGGTTTGGAGTCTCCAAGACTTGGTTAAAATTGCTCCAGATCACAATTTACTTAACATCTGTCATCCTCAGTGTTTTAGCTGTAAAATGGGAATAATGATACCTTCCTGAAATCAAATATCTCCATAATTAAGTCTAACAATGGTGATAACAATGATTAATGATAGCATATTTTTAAGGAAAGTTATTGAACAATGTGTATGGTATGATTCCATTTTTTGGTCAAAAATTATATGCAAGCATAGGTGTAAAAACTCTCTGGGAGGCTATCTAGGTGACTTTAATTTTTCCATGTAATTATCATTTCTAATTTTTTAACTGTATATCTATTACATTATATCTATTTGCACTCACAAGTAGATATAATAGATGTACGTTTTATAGTAGACGTGTGTATTCACATTTAAAAATTTTAGTTGTAGTTAATTATTTTGTGGGGAGGGATTATGAGTAATTTTTGCTATATTTTCTTTAATTGTATTAATTGTCTTTGTTGGACAGATATATAATTAGAACAAACATACACCAACATTCTACTTATTTATTTATTTATTTATTTGTTATTTTGAGACAGAGTCTCACTTTGTCACCCAGGCTGGAGTGCAGTGATGGTATCTCTGCTTACTGCAACCTTCGCCTCCCGGGTTCAAGCAATTCTCCTGCCTCAGCCTTCTGAGTAGCTGAAACTACAGGTGTGTGCCACCACGCTCAGCTACTTTTTGTATTTGTAGTAGAGGAGGGATTTCACCATGTTGGCTAGGCTGGTCTTGAACTCCTGAGCTCAAGTGATTTGCCCACCTTGGCCTCCCAATGTGCTGGGATTACAGGTGTGAGCCATCGTGCCCAGTCCCCCTGAGTATTTTAAAGTCATGACTTTTTTTTTTTCTCTTTTACTTTTAATCTCACATGAAGACCCTATCGCCAGGGTTGAGGGAGAAAGAATGAAGTCATGCTCAGTATCATCCATCATCACAGCCATCAAGTGGTTCAGAATCCTTCTGTGGTGGTGCTCAGTTGCAGCACCTTCACTGAATGAAGAACGCCCTAGTACTTGCCTTGAGGCTGGGTGTGGACTGATCCCCTGTACCTGCTTCCTTCCTGACGACCAAGGAGCTCTTGCTTCACACTGTAAAGGAGGTATATGTCTGGAAAGAGGTTTTTAAGTAGGAAAGGCCTTTGACTCTGTTCCTCTTCTTTGGCCATCCCCTTTCATTTCCTACTCTCTCTTCTAAAGATTTTAATTACCCTTGAGGCCTCCCAAATCCCCCCCTTAGAATAAATTTCCAAATCTGTCTCTTAAATTCCTTCCTCTTCCCAGGATCCCAGCCAGGCTGCCCAAATATCTACTTGATGTTCCCATCTCAAATACAACAAATCACAGATTGAGTTTTGTAGCCTACAAAGCAGGTTTTTGTTCTTTTTTTTTATTTTTCTGATAATGGTTAACAGGACCTTCAGTTTTTATTTTTATGTGTTTATTTATTTTGAGACAAGTTCTCATTCTGGTGCCCAGGCTGGAGTGCCGTGGTGTGATCTTGGCTCACTGCAGCCCTACTTCCCAGGCTCAGGTGATCCTCCCTTCTCAGCCTCCTAAGTAGCTGGGACTACAGATGTGTGCCATGACACCCAGCTAAACTAACCTTTTTTTTTTTTTTTTTTTTGAGACAGAGTCTCACTCTGTCGCCAGGCACCAGGCTGGAGTGCAGTGGCACAATCTCGGCTCACTGCAACTTCCGCCTCCTGGGTTCAAGCAATTCTCCTGCCTCAGCCTCCTGAGTAGCTGGACTACAGGCACACGCCACCATGCCCAGCTAATTTTTGTATTTTTAGTAGAGACGGGGTTTCACCATGTTGGCCAGGATAGTCTCGATCTGTTGACCTCGTGATCCACCCACCTTGGCCTCCCAAGGTGCTGGGATTACAGGTGTGAGCGACTGCGCCTGGCCACCCAGCTAATTTTTAAATTTTTTGTAGTGACAGCATCTCCCTGTGTTGCCTAGGTTAGTCTTGACCTCCTGGGCTCAAACAATCCTCCTGTCTCAGCCTCCCAAAGTGCTGGAAATATAGGCGAGAGCTACCGCACCTGGCCAATCTCCAGTTATTTACTCAACTTCACCTCATATATCATTCTACCCACCAGGATCTTTCCCGACTTCCTCTCTTCCAGAGAATACACCCTGTCTCACCTGGGCCATTGAGGCTCCGTGACACCTTGGACTCACATTTCTAGAGCACCTCTCACTTTGGACTGTCACCCTTTGCTTAGATATTTTTGTCCCTGACAAGATTGTCCCTGTCAAAACCAGCACTATATCAGGGTATCCCCACCACTGACCACAACGCCTGTGAGATGGTCTCATCATTTGTTCATTTCTTGAAACAAAAGCAAGGCATTATAAACCCTAAAAATTTCCTCCCCGCACTGAGCAGAGGCAAATATTCTTTATAGAAGAATACCAAATACTATATGAAGATACCTCCACCCTCTACCCCAAGTATGGGCTGGACATGGTGACTCACTTCCAAAGAGTAGAGTACAGAAAGGGAAAACCAGTGTTTCTATATAGTATAGGAACCTGGCAAACACCACCGTAATCAAATGATGAAGGTTAGTATCATTGGCAATGTCATGCTGACATCACGTATCCTGATATGGTGTGTCGAGAAGGGCGCTTCATCTCTGGGGTATTCTTCCCCAAACCATAACCAGGAGAAAACACCTGACAAACCCAAACTGAGGGGCATTCTGTAAATACCTGAACGGTGCTCCTCAAACTGTCAAGGTTACTAAGAAAAAGAAAAAGAAAAACAAGGAAATACTGAGAAACTGTCGGAGACCAGAGAAGATGAAGCAGACGTGATGCCTAAATGTCATGTGAGATCCTGGAGTGTGTCCTGGAACAGGAAATGGGAAGCAGTGAAAAGACTCATGAAATCCAAATTCAGTTTGGAGTCTGATTAATAATAATGTATCAAGTGCACATGTTGGCTTTTTAGTTTTGACAAGGGCACCATGTCAATTTAAGATGACAATATTTGGAGGAACTGAAACTGGGTAAAGGACCTTTCTGTGTTGGATTTAACAGGTTTTCTGTAAGTCTAACATTATTCCAAAATAAAGAGTTTATTTAACAAAATCATTTCCCCCTGTACAACACCCCCTGTAAAGGCCAAAATGTCAAACATCTCTATCTGGATACAAATAGAATCCATTAGTTAGATAGTATGTAGTAGAATTGAGCAATGAAGGCAACATTCTATTTTTATTCTATACTGATTCTATGGTCTGTGCAGGCGAATGGCAATTGTTTGCCCTATCCATGCTTCACTAACAGAACCCAGCTGCAACCAGCCTGATGACAACACTTACCTGCCTCCCTCACTGCCTGGGCTGACCCCGTGATTAACCTCTGCTCAGTGCCATGGAGAGAGAAGTATGTGACATTTCCAAGTAGTCTCCTTCAAAGGGATGGGTACACTCTTCTTCCCTTCTCCTAACCTCCTGGCAGGTATGAGAATGGGAACGCTGGGAGGTGGCACACTGAGACAGACCAAGGAACCTGAGAGCATGAGTCACACTGGTCTTGATTGAGACAGATCATACACATCCATTTTTTAAAAATTGGAAAATTCATTTATCACGTCATTCTCCTTCCATCTGCAGTGGACAACTAGATGAATTACTCTAAGTTCTCTCTACTGGGCAATGGAATTTCCTCATAAGGGCACAGATTGAATTGAGGGAGGACCAACACTGTAGCACAAAGTGGCAGATGTAAGTTGCATGTGCCTTCCAGACCTACGTGTACCTGATCTCAGAGCTATCACCTCCATTTGGTAAGAGTTTGCTTCTGCAGACACCCAACCTTAAGGCTTAGAGGATCAGAGAACACTCACTTCATGGTGGGGAACTCAAGCCACATAGTCACTCACTCTTATGGTGGAGTGGAGACTGGCTCTCAGCTCATGTCTCCCAATCTAGGATTGAGAGGCTGCCACAGCTGAGCTTCCTGTGAAATTTCTCAAAGCCCACGGAACAGCTTTGTCCAAGGTTACATGGTTCCCAGATCTAATACCCGGTTGATATGGCAACATTGGTGCCTGTTCCCTTTCAAGGCAGGACAACTCAATAGGGACATCTCAATTTGCGTTCCCTTTGTGAGCAGCTGAGGCCTCTGTTGCAACCATCACAGTTCAACTTCTTCCTCTGTCTCTCTTACTCTCTAACAGATTGCTGTTCCCAACTGCAGTCTCCAGTATACCTTCTGTCTGTCAAGCCCCATCTTAGGAATTGGCTTCCTGGGGAGCCAATGAAATAGTCAAATATTCAGACTCTACAAAGTCTTTGAGGTAAACCAGAATCTTCTTCTCTAAGATTAGCTGTCAGCTCAGGAAGGTGTAGCTTTGCTTCAAAACACTCTGGGACTATGCAAAGGTTCTCTTTTTGGGACTTCCCTGTTACATACAGCCTTTTCCTTCCTACGAACCTCCAAGTACTGTTGGATCTGTTGGGTCACCGTCCTGAGCCCCAGGCAGCGTGGCCTGTGCCACACCTGGACCCACTATAGAACCTGCTGTTGCTTTAGGCCTCACCTAAAACTCTGTTAACAAGTTACTTGTTAGATGGGTTGGAGCATCACACCCAGTCTATAGCCTCTGAAATCCCAAGAAGCTCAGAATGGTACAGATAGTTCAATAAAACAGATGAATTGTATGAGTGTGTCTTATATACTGATGTCTACTATATGGCAGTGACTCTGGGAGATGCAGGAAAGAAATGAGAAATGGCTCAGCCTTTGAAGGATTTGGTCTAGTCAGTTATGCAGCCATGTGAGTCGTGGCTATGACACTTTGTGGGCAGTGCCACGTGGCGTTTATGTATGAAGCACCATGAGACAGCAAGGAGAGAGTAATCATTTCTGCCCTGCCAGGCTGGATGAGAGAAGTGGGTGATATCTGGTCATATTAAACTGTAAGCTGATCAGTTCAATAAACAACAAAATATTTATGCCAAAGATAAAAAGTGTTAAGATATCTCATAACTCTGAGATTTAAGCTGTTCCTAAGTATGTAATTTATATATCAGATACATTTTTTTTTCTTGGTTGGGATCCTAAAAATGCAACAGAATGACTTTCTGTTCATTTATAAAAGGAGAATTAAAAAAATGAGATAATTTCTGATTGTTCTTCAGAACAATGACAATATAATCCTCACCATTGTCACCTTCTGTTCACAGCCTGTCACTGAGTGTAGATAAACAACTACACACTTAATTATAAGTTATGTGCTAATTTGGGCTCACTAAGTATTCTACTGGTTGTATACTATTGGCACCAAGTTTTGAGAGTTGAGCACAGCCTTTCTTTTGTCTTTTATTGTCAAATCAGATGCAAGATATTCAGAACACTCCAACATTAATTCCTATTCACTATTTCTAATTATTTAAAAACTAAGATGTCTTCTTGAAAATAAAGTAGGAAAATGTTCAGCTACTTGAGGGAACAATCTGTACACAACATCTTGTACACACTTAGGTCAAATACAGGACTGAATAATTTATATTTTCCTAGTGACAGCAAAGACTATTTTGGACTTTCTTTACAAAAGAGAATTCTTCTGATGCCTACTTTCTAAACTAACACACACACACACACACACACACACACACACACACACACAGAGAGAGAGAAATGTAAATGCTTTGCTTTATAATCTCGTAGCTAATGTCTTAAGGTTTAGTGTACATGTGAAGTAATGGTGGTGGCTAACAATAGTGGGTGTAAATAATACATAGACACACACTGCATAGTGATGTGTCAGTCAACAGCAGACCACATATATGACCATGGCCCCAAAAGACTATAATGCAGCTGCCCTATACAGGTGTACCATTTTTTCTTGTATGCTGTGTTTTTACTGTACCATTTCTATGTTTAGAGGTGTTTAGATACACAGACACCATTGCGTTACAGTTGCCTATGGTATTCAGTACAGTTGTGTGCTATACAGGTTTGTAGCCTAGAAGCAGTGGGTTATACCATATAGCCTAGGTGTGTAGTGGGCTATCCCATCTACGTTTGTGTAAGTACACTCTGTGATGTTCACACAACAGCAAAATCGCCAAATAATGCATTTCTCAGAACGTATCCCCATCCTGAAGCAAGGCATGACTGTCTCTCCAGAAGTATTCTTGATAACTTTGAGTCTTTTTAGCTGACTTCTTGGCAGACCTGATTATTTGAAGGTTGCTGTTTGTGACCTTGCAAATTGGCAGATGTGTCAGCTTTGCCATTTTCCTGTTGTTCACTTGTGCTTGCTTTTTTAGTGACATCTTTGATCCAAGATCCCTTTGAAGGTCCAACTTTATAATGTGTCCATCTTGGGAGGGTTGCTTAGGTTACCAAGAGATGATTTAATCTGTAAATCTGTGTAACTTACTGCCCACAAACTTTAGTGCTTTGCCATGAGCTGGAAAAGAGGAAAATCTCAAGGACACCATCGAGTCGGCCACTTGGAGTTGTGGAGCCCCCTGTGGTCCCTCAGCTTTCTGGGGTTCCCATGAATAACGTGTGGTTGTCACATGCTGGGGTGAGAGTGCTAGTGTAAATCTTATTATTGCAAAATTGAGCTGGGGCAAAAATCCATTCAAACTGCAAGACAGACCAGTGGATTTTAACATGACAGCGTACTAAAAGTTTATTGATATGGTTTCAGATTCTACCCTACAACTAACCTTAAAAAGTGGCCACAATGATCTGTAAAGGCTCCTGAAACATTCCTCCCCTCTCCAATTCCACATCGGTGTGAGCTTGGATTATCTTCAAATATTTCTGCCAACCAGCATTTCACAGCAAATTAAATGCTGAAGCAGATATGAGAATCTGGCTGTCTTCTGTTTGGCCAGACACTAAGAAGATTTGTAAAGTAATGATTTGGTTTTCTCACTAAAACTTTTTTGTGTCTTGGGAAATACAGTCATTTCTAATAAAATGTATGTTTCTATGTTAACATACAATGGGTGCTTGTTATTTTAAAGCAAATAAATTTTTTTAACAATTCCCAGATTTAATTTTTAATATCTATGTTATCGTTGGAGATAAGATTCATAAATAAAAGCTCTTAGGATTTTCAATAATTATGCAGACACCAAAAAGTGGAGAAAATGAATGTGTAACAGCGACATTAACAGTAAGGATAAATTTGATTAACATAACAAGGAGTAAAAATAAGTTTGGAAGACTACTATGATGTCCTTTTTAGAAACGACTTTATGTTTTTAGAGCAGTTTCAGGTTCACAGCAATACTGAGAGGAAGGTACAGAAATACGTAGCCTCCACCATTATTGTCTTCCACCAGAGTGGTACATCTGCTACAACTGATGAACTTACGCTGACACATCATGATTACCCAAAGTCTGTAGTTTACATTAGAGTTCACCTCTGATGTTGTGCTTTCTATGTGTTTGGATGAACGTATAATGACAGTTATTCACCATTTTAGTATCATACAGAGTATTTTCGGTCCCCTAAAAATTCTCTGTGCTCTATCTATTCACCACCCTGCCTCAGGCTCTGGCAACCCCTCATCTTTTTACTGTCTCTACAGTCTTGCCTTTTCCAGAATGTCCTATAGTTGGAATCATACAGGATGTACCTCTTTCAGACCGTCTCCTTTCACTTAGTTATATGCCTTTAAGTTTCCTCCATCGCTTAATAGCGCATTTCTTTTCAGTGCTGAATAATATTTCATTGTCTGGATGTACCATAGTTTATTCATTCACCTATGGAAAACGTCTTGATTGCTTCCAAGTTTTGGCAACTATGAATGAAGCTGCTATAAACCTTGGTGTGCTGGGTTTTCTGTAGACATAAGTTTTTAACACCTTTGGGTAAATACCAAGGAGCACTGTTGTGGATCCTATGATAGGAGTATGTTTAGTTTGGTAAGAAACTGCTACACTGCTTTCCAAAGTGGCTACACGAGGCTGGAGTGCAGTGCTGCCCTCACAGCTCACTGCAAGCTTGGCCTCCCCGGTTCATGCAATTCTCCCTCCTCAGCCTCCTGAGTAGCTGGGAGTACAGGTGAGTGCCACCATGACCAACTACTTTTTTTTCCTTTTTTGGGGAGGGATGTGGACGGGGTTTTGACACGTTGTCCAGGATGGTCTCAAACTCCTGGCCTCAGGTGGTCCACACATCTAGGCCTCCCATAGTGCTAGGATTACAGGCATGAGCCACTGTTCCTGGCCAATAGTATCTCATTGTTGTTCTAATTTGCATTCCCTGATGATATATTATGTGAGCATCTTTTCATATGTTTACTTGTCATCTGAATATCATCTTTGGTGAGGCATCTGTCAAGGTCTTTGGACATTTTTCTTTAAAAAATTGAGAAAAAATTTGTTTATAAAGTACAACGTAGTATTTTGACAACAAATACGTGTGGAATGGCTAAATCAAGCTAATTAGCATACACATTACCTCGCATACTTGGCCTTGTATATAGCCAATTAAAAAACAATATTCTGTATGCGATGTGAAGGATGTGTGCTTTGCAGATGGGTGTCGCAGGTCTATAAAGGTATGTTACATCAAGTGAGTTACTGATGGGTTCTAACCTCTATCCCTCATTGGTTTTTTTGTTTGTCTGTCCTATTAGTGAGATGACTGTATTAACATCTCCCATTGTAGCTGTGATTCATCTGTTTATCTTTGCAGTTTTGTTCACATTTGCTTTACACATTAGAAGACCACATTATAATGCAGCTTGCCACCTCAGGAAACAGGAAGCCCCTATATCTGCCTGATGACATGCCTGTAACCCAGGTGTCATGAAGCTTTCCTTTAATTTCCCTTTATAATTCTGCTTCTCTCACTTTATAAGAGGAAGGTGTCTCACCCATTTCACTTCTATGTCTCTGCCTCTGGAGCAACAAAGAAAGGTACACTGAAACATCAATTATCAATTGGAATCAAGGCACCATAAACTTAAGGCGTGACTTGTCATCATCTAGACATCTGTGTGTTAAGGGCACAGCATGGCACTAGATTATTGCGGGATTTTTGGCATATAACTCAGAAGAAGACTCTAAAAAGTTGAATGACATTGCATAACAAAATTCCTTCCATTTCCACTCAGTAATATATGTAAACATATACATGTTTACATATATATGCTTTCACATATATATGTTTACATATATATATATTTTTAGACAGAGTTTCACTCTCGTTGCCCAGGTTGGAGTGCAATGGCATCTCGGCTCACTGCAACCTCTGCCTCCTGGGTTCAAGTGATTCTCCTGCCTTGGCCTCCTGAGTAGCTGAGATTACAGACAGGTGCCCATCACCACGCCCATCTGATTTTTCCATTTTTAGTAGAGACGGGGTTTCACCATGTTGGCCAGGCTGGTTTCAAACTTCTGACCTCAGGTGATCTGCCTGCCTCAGCTTCTCAAAGTGCTGGGATTACAGGCATGAGTCACCACGCCTGGTCTATGAACATATTTTCTGAGTATTAACATATATGGAAATAAAAATAGAGAATTTATTCTGAACCTTGTCTCATTTTAATAACCAGTGATATTTGCCCTACATATATGAACTAACTGAAAAAACAAAAGCCTATTTCATTAAGGAATGCGTAAATAATTTAATACAATTTAAACCTGATATAGTTAATGTAATTCAACATTTTATACCTAATAAAAATTTATAACTGTGAGTTTAATTTTATATGGATGATATTTGAAATGATAACTCAATCTGGAATTTTCTAACATTTAGAATCATCTGAAATTTTAAAATGAAAATAAAATTTCCCATATTTTAGTCACACTTAAGGATAATATGGTAATCAATTAAAAAAAACTTTGAAACATAAAGATATTTTTATGTAAAGTTTTGAGCTGAGGGAGGAAAAAAAGATGTAACATTTTTGACTGTTAAGGATGAGCTAGCTCTGCTGGGCACAGTGGCTCATGCCTGTAATCCCAGCACTTAGAAAGGCCGAGGTGGGCAGATTGTCTAAGATCAGGAGTTCGAGACTAGCCTTGCCAACATGGTGAAACCCCATCTCTACTGAAAATACAAAAAAATTAGCCAGCTATGGTGGTGTGCGCCTGTAACCCCAGCTCCTCGGGAGGATGAGGCAGGGGTGCTTGAACCAGGGAGGTGGAGGTTGCAGTGAGCCGAGATGGTGCCACCACACTCCAGCCTGGGTGACAGACTGAGACTCCATCACAAAAAAGAAAAGAAAAGAAAAAAAAAAGATGAGCTAGCTCGTGTATGTTTTAAACAGACAATGGAAATCAAATCACGTAGTAATTATTTTCCTATTTATTTATTTATTTTCATATGGACTTTCACTCTGTCGCCCAGGCTGAAGCGCAGTAGCACAATCTCAGTTGACTGCAACCTCTGCCTTTTGAGTTTAAGTGATTTTCCTGTCTCGGCCTCCCAAGTAGCTGGGACTACAGGCATGTACCACCACGCCTGGTTAATTTTAGAGACGGGGTTTCACCATGTTGGCCAGGCTGGTCTCAAACTCCTGACCTCAAAAGGTCTCTACTAAAAACACAAAAAAATAGTGGGCGTGGTGCTGTGCACCTGTAATCCGGCTATTTGGGAGGCTGTGGCAGGACAATCGCTTGAACCCGAGAGGGGGAGGCTGCAGTGAGCTGAGATCACGCCACTGCACTCCAGCCTGGGTCACAGAGCGAGACTCTGTCGTAAACAAACAAACCCAAACTCATGCTGCCTTACTCTTGTGGGGCAGAACCCACAAGAGACACCATGACCTCTGCAGTTCATTTTCACTTTTTTTAATGTTATGAAGCAGGATCGTGTGTGTGTGGGTGGGTGTGTGTAAACAGAGCCAGATGTAAAATTGTCACTGAAAGGACCAACTCATCAAAGAAGTCCTTAGGTAGCTGCAAGTAGCTCCCTGGAACTATTGGTGTTGTTTGTGCGCCCCCTGGTGGCCAGTGGCCTTCCTTGTCAAGGGGGTTGGCACAGATCATCAGTTTCTTAACTCTGGTGGCACGAGAGGAATCACCTGGGAATTCTGTTTTAAAAGGTCTACTGCTGGCCAGGCCCGGTGGCTCACTCTTGTAATCCTAGCATTTTGGGAGGCAGAGGCGGACAGATCACCTGGGGTTAGGAGGCAGATCACCTAGGGCAGAGGCAAATCACCTGGGGTTAGGAGTTCGAAGCCAGCCTGGCCAACAGGTGAAACCCTGTCTCTACTAAAAATACAAAAAGTAGCCGGGCGTGGTGGCGCACATCTGTTATCTCAGCTACTCGAGAGGCTGAGGCAGGAGAATCGCTTGAACTCGGGAGGCGGAGGTTGCAGTGAGCCATGACTGGGCCATTGCAGCCCATCCTGGGCGATAAGAGTGAAACTCCATCTAAAAAAAAGTCTACTGCTGGGATGGACATTAGTATTTTTTTAAAAAAAGAAATTTGATAGGTGATTTAATGTGCCTACAGGGATAACTACTTCTAGGGGGACTTCATTTATTTATTTGTTTTTTTGAGATGGAGTTTCTCTCCTTGCCCGGGCTAGAGTGCAATGGCGCAATTTCTGCTCACTGCAACCACTGCCTCCCAGGTTCAACTGATTCTCCTGCCTAAGCCTCCCAAGTAGCTGGGATATCAGGCATGAGCTACCACACCTGGCTAATTTTGCATTTTTAGTAGAGAATGGATTTGACCGTGTTGATCAGGCTGGTTTCCAACTCCTCACCCCAGGGGATCTGCTTGCCCCAGCCTCCCAAAATGCTGGGATTACAGGTGTGAGCCACCATGCCTGACCCTGGGGATTTCATTTAGAATTACCAATTGATGGTTTTCTTTGATTCATTTTGCAAATATTTATTGATCTCCTACTAGGTGTCAAGCACTGTGATAGGAGATGATGAGCAACAGAAAGACCAGTCCCCCATCCTCATGTACATTACAAATATTAGTAAAATAAACACACAATTAAAAAATAGTTATTGGAGCTCAGAATGGGACAACCTGGGTACATCTGGAAGTCAGCAAAGGCTTCTTTGGGGACTCAATTTTTGAAGTGAGGTCTGAAGAGTGAGCTGGAGTTAACTAGGCCAGGCTGATGCACTGACACAGCTAGTTGCCTCAAGTCTTTTTGTTCTTGTCGGGCAAGTGGCCCATGCAGTTGGAGGCAGGCCTTCTTTGATACAGCTCTGGCCTTCTGCCCAGGTGGATGATCGGATCCCTGGATGACTGAGGATGATTACCTGTTAATTCCATCAGTGTAACATGAAAACATTAAAAGGAGAAAAGTGTTGCTCCTAAGGACGGCAAAAGGTGTGTAGGTGAAGAGGGTCAAGGAGGAAGACAAGGTGGAGCACTGAAAATCCAAGAAATGAAACTTTAAACAAAAAGAAGCCACGTCTCATCAGGCTAATTGGCAAAGGCGTATAATACACAGTGCTTGATGAGAATGGAAATTCTTTTCTCTGCTCCAGCAGATTCACTGTTAGGAAGTGCCCCTGGAGAATTATGGGCGTAGATATGTGGAGAGTCTAGCACAGAAATGGAGTATGGCTGAGCTTAAAGAACAGGGTCATAACCCCTTTGGGAAGAGAGGTTTATTTTAAAGAGAGGAAGAGAGAGTATTGTGTGGGCCTTTGCCTCAGTGGCTGAATTACCATTGATCACTCCATGTGGGATTACATAAAAGAAGATGCATGTGTAGAAAAATTTCCATATAACAACCTCTCTTAGCCTTTTAATTTCTACTGAGTTTGACATACCTACTGAGTACCCGCTGATGCAAGGCTTGGGTGGGTGTGAAGAACTGCATGATAATGAGGGATGGGTGACATGCCTGGCTCCCTGTCCTCCAGGATGTAGGCTAGAGGGGAAGGCTGACAAAAGCGACAAATTGAAATGCAGTAATTATAATAAAATAAATATTATATGTATATGAATGTGTGTTTAAAGTGTTACGAGAAGAAAGGTAAAGCAGTTTTCAAATTGTAAGTGAAGAAATGTGTCTGAGGAAGGTTCCCAGAGGAAAGAACATGTGAACAAAATTTAAAGAAAGAATTGGATTTCGGTAGATTTGGCATAGGGGTAATGGTGGGGAGAAGGCCCTTCTGCTTTATGGAGAGAATTGCATGAGGCTTTATTTACTTACTGAGTCTTTACTGAGCACATTGATAAATGCTTTCCTTAGACAGAGTGGTAGAATTTGGTATTGGGAAATTTCTGAACTGATAATCCAATCAAAATAGAATGCATTACAGTTCGGTTTTCAGAGGCAGCCCAGCTTCACTCATTTTGACGATGGATTTTTCTCTGTGGTACAGAAAATTAAAGACGGCTTCTCTGGTTGCCATTCTAATTGTACCAAGTTTGAATCAATCACCTTGCACGTTGAAGTATTCGAAAAGTATGTATAACCAATTGCATGCTCACCATTTAAATATTTTTTACAACATATAGTCAAAAATACCCTTCCCCCAATGTTTTACAAATAGAACTTATGTGTGCAGTTTCTTTCTAAGGTAATTGTAAAATTGTAACAACTATGATAAATGGTTAAAATCTGTACTAAGTGAAGACCTCATATATATAAACAAAAAAGCTATCAAGGTCCAAACAAATTATGGGCAAAAATATAAATAGATAATTCTTTTTAAAAAGGGCTGGGTGAGGTGGCTCACCTTTAATCCCAGCACTTTGGGAGGCCGAGGCGGGTGGATCACCTGAGGTCAGGAGATAATCAAAAATCGGATTTTGATTATTTCACATATTAAAAATGATATAAAGGCTTATATTGTAGACATAAAGTCTGAGTGGTTTACTCTGTGTTACTCAGCTCAGCACTGCTAAGGCTGCCTCGGTCAGGTATGTTGTGCCCAACATCACAGGAGCAGTCAGCCTCAAGGTTTCCGTATGTCAAAAGATACCACCACTTTTCAGATTACTGGTATACATGACTCAACTGGTTTCAGAAAGTTAAAAACGTACGCACTCAATGTAATGAGCAGAAATTCATCTTACTGCGGAATCGCTTATTAAAATCAATTTCAAGTAATATGCACTATTTGAATTTGGCAAAATTGGTATTTGTATTGCATCAATTTGCAAACAATTGAAGTTAAATGTATTGTTTGCCTTTTAACTAGTTTTGTTTTTTTCTTTCTTTTTCTTTTTCTTTTTTTTTAGATGGAGTCTGTCACTCTGTGGCCAAGGTTGGAGTGCAGTGGCAGATCTCTGCTCACTGCAGCTTCCACCTCCCAGGTTCAAGTGAGTGTCCTGCCTCAGCCTCCCTAGTAGCTGGGATTACAGGTGCCCACCACCAGGCCCAGCTAATTTTTGTATTTTTAGTAGAGACGGGGTTTCGCCATGTTGGTCAGTCTGGTCTCGAACTCCTGACCTCAGGTGATCCACCCGCCTCGGCCTCCCAAAGTGCTGGGATTATAGGCATGAGCCACCGCGCCTGGCCACCCAGCCCTTTTTAAAAAGAATTATCTATTTATATTTTTGCCCATAATTTGTTTGGACCTTGATAGGTTTTTTGTTTATATATATGAGGTCTTCACTTAGTACAGATTCTAATCATTTATCATAGTTGTTACATTTTTTTCCAATGTAGTTAGATCTACTGCTGCTTTCCTTTTCCTTTGAGTTTTTTAATTTTAATTTTTTTTTTTTTTTTTTTGAGACAGGGTCTCACTCCATCACCCAGGCTGGAGTGCAATGGTACAATCTCAGCTCACTACAGCCTCAACGTCATGGGCTTAAGTGATCCTCTCACCTCTGCCTCCTGAGTAGCTGGGACTCAGGTCATGCCACCACACCTGACTAATTAAAACAAATTTTTTTTGTAGAGATTGGATTTTCTCATGTTGCCCAGGCTGGTCTCAAAATCCTGGGCTCAAGCGATTCTCTTGCCTAGGCCTCCCAAAGTGCTGGGACTACAGGCACGAGTCACTGTACCCAGCCAAGTTTCTAACATTGCTCTTAAACTTAGGATATTAATTATTCCCCATTGAGAGAAAGGGAGATATTCTGTTTGGTGAATAGAACCTCACAGATATGTGAGTTTATTTTCTCTATTTATGGATTGGCATTTACATATTTAACTATTTGATCTACAGGCATTTCTGGCATATGATATGAAAAGATAATTTAACTTATATTTTTCCCCAAATAAGAAATTCTTGGCTTGAGCACCACATTGAATAATTCCTATTTTATGACTTCAATTATATCATCAAGACCCCATGTTCCTTCTTTAATGCTGATCTGGGAAGACCAATTCTCTCAAAATCTGAATTACTTTGGTCTAGATATAGTTTGCTAAATTTTGTGTGTGTGTGTGTGTGTGTGTGTTTATATATTTTTAATAGAGATGGGATTTCTCCATGTTGGTCAGGCTGGTCTAGAACTCCCGACCTCAGGTGATCCACCCACCTTGGCCTCCCAAAGTGCTGGGATTACAGGTGTGAGCCACCATGCTCAGCCAATTTTTTTTTTTTTTTTAGGTAAAAACGAAAGTTAGCTTTTTTCTCCTTATGTTACTGAGTAACGAACAGTGGGTCATCATTTGCGTTTTACATTTGTGAATATTTTGCCTGTTTACGTTTTGTAAACTGGTATCATTGGATTTTGACTAATAGCAATAAATTTCTATTTCAGTTTGCATGCGCACATCTAAAAATCAGAAAGCCAATTTCTTTAATTACTGTAAGTAAAACCCTGCCTAATTCTAAATTTAGAATACATTCCTAAAGGGGAAGTACAAAATTAAGAAAAAACATCAATTCACAAAACAGAGAAAATAATAACAGTCAACATGTTGATTAGACTAACAGACCATAAAGAAATAAAGAGGAGGGGAATTTTGTCATGGGAGGAAGGAAAGAAGAGAACCCCCTCCTCCCGCCCCCACTGAGAACAGTGCCAGAGTGGGCTGGCCAGACATTCCAGAGAAAATTGTGAAATCCAGCAGGAATCCAGCCAGGCTAGATCCTGGTCTGCTGCTGGAATATGTGATTTAATATATAATAAAACCCAGTGGTGAAATACTGGCTGCCTCTAGATACAGTGCTGGGTTTAAATATATTAAATGATGCCAAAGAAAGAATTCATGCCAAGTTTCTCTGAGCCTTACACGGTCATTCCTGCATGTCGGAATTGGGCAAGTAACCAGGAGGCCACAGGTGCTAGGACTGAGTAGGTAAAGAAGGTAAAGTCAGCAGAGTTGTGCTAGAAATGGCATTATTAATAAAGTATTAAAACATCCCACTTTTCACACATCTGACACTGGGAATTCCTTCTTCTACAAATTAGTAAACACACAAGCCAAATTGTTCAAGCTAAGTTGTGCAACCTTTTCAAAGGCAATAGTAGAAAATGTTCACCAACGATTTATGGAGGGCCCACTGCTAACTACATCAGAATGTGTCAAATTAAATATGCACCTTAGTTTGCTGTGATTTAGTAATAAATATAAAGGATCTGAATTGACATTATGTTTTAAGCTTTTTCCCTTTGGGGGAGAAAACCCAAACACAAAAGTTTGTCCTGAAAGCAGGGAGTAGTGACGTGTTTCATGATACTGGTATCATTTATCCCTAAAAAGTGGAGCCAGGCTGGGAAGAAGAATTTAGAACAACCTGTGCATGCGTTGGACACATGACACATCTGCAGATGTTATCATCACTCGCCGCAGAATGGACCGCTCCGTGACAATACCTAAGGTCTATATAAATGTAGGACCAGTATGGCATTGGCTGTACAGATGTGCAATATCAGTACAGAATGTTCAAGTACTTGCTGTGGATCTCTCCCCATCCACTGCAGTTAACTCGCGAGATTACTCCCTGTGTGGGTCACACCTTATCCACGAGCCTGCAGGGATGCAGCGCTAACCTCTGACTATTCCTGCCTTTGGTGTGGCTCCCACCAGGTTCTCCTAGGCACTCGCTGAAGAGCTTTCCAGAGGGGCTTCACAGTTTTCAGAGGAGCTATCTGGAAAGTCTGACGGGCATTAATTTAATTTGTACTTCAGGGGAAAAAAAGAAAAAGAAAACACTTGGGAGAAACATGGCTACTTTTGTACAAAATAAATTTTTGCCTATGAAAGACATTTTGCCTTTAAAACAATATGCTCTTTTCTCCAAAGTTGCAGCTTTGACCCAATTTAGACCCAAATTTTTCAGATCTTGAATTACACTTGAAAAACGAGCAAGAACAGGTGGTGAAAGACAATTTTACAGTTGTGGAAAGTGCTGACATGTGAGTCAGAAGAACAGAGTTTAAGGTTCAGCCCAGTCAATTTCTAACTGTGTGTTCTTGGGCAAATTGCTTGGCATAAACAAAAGACATAAACAAATATATTTTAAAAGTAAATGTGAAAGCAAATATATACAACTGTTAGGTTTTCTTATTATCACATCCCCCATCAAATTTGAGATTAGACCAATATTTTACAAAGAGCTGCCTTAAAATCAGAAAATGAGCCAAGTGCAGTGGTGTACACCTGTAATCCCAGCACTTTGGGAGGCCAAGGCAGAAGGATTGCTTGAGCCCAGGAGTTCAAGGCCAAACTGGGCAACATAATGAGCCCCCATCTCTACAAAAAAAAAATTTAAAAATCAGCTGGGCATGGTGGTGTTCGCCTGTGGTCCTAGCTACTTGGGAGGCTGAGGTGAGAAGACTGCTTGAGCCTGGGAGGTCGAGGCTGCAGTGAGCTGTGATCATGCCACTGTACTCCAGCCTGGTCCACAAAGCCAGATCCTATCTCTAAAAATAAATAAAATATAATAAAATTTAAAAATCAAATCAGAAAATGGGTAATGAAAATACTAAACAGATAGCATTGTTTACTTAGTAACCTTCCTATGTCCATGCACAAACAGGCTGAAAGACTGACGAGCCACAGCAGCGTGTTATGGTAGAGAGGAAAGAAAAGGGGAGAAGAGGTGGCCCTGGAGACTCATTGCCTTCTCTCTCCATGGCTCAGCAGGGAGCTGGCTTCTTAGGGCTGAGTTTGCTGATGGAAGAACAGGCTGATTCCAGATGCTGTTCCTTCGAGGAGCCCCCTTTCTGACAAGGTCTCCTCCTCAACCTAGCAACTTCTGCAGTTACAAAGGAACATAGTGTTACCTGTTGCTTTGACCTCTAAGTATACATAGTGTTATGAAGGTGGGGTCATTTGCCACCATGATGCTACACACAGCGTACCCAGACCTATCTCTGGGTGAAAGAATGGGAGCTCCGGTGGCCAGGGGCCTCTGATACTTCTCTACCTATACAAATTTTCTAATCAACTATTTCATATTGGTGTTACACAGTGCCCCAAATTACATTCTGGAAGATTTTCACTCCTTGTACATATTGTCAGGGTAGGCCAGTGCAAGGAGAGTTGAGGGTCTGGGGTCCCATACCCCAGTAACCAGCGGGGTGCCCTTGGGCAGAGCGCTTCAACTCCTGGGCCCAGTTTCCTCATCTATGACAGCTACTCTTAAAGACTTTTCTAATTCTTTTTTTGTTGCTGTAGTTTATTTTTATTTCTGACTTTTCTAAACATCAGGTGCTTCTATTTTGACTACAGCTAATATGTGTGGTGTAAGGATGTTTCTCACCCAACCAGAATACATTAGCCGGAATCATCTCACTCCTGGCAGTGGGAGACACACAGCTCGCTAGACCTGGAAGAGTTACCGCAGTCAACATGTACATTGTTTTTGCCTTATTATGGACAAATGTAAATATACAAAACAGGATGGTGTGATGTAGTGCTACTCAAAGTGTGGTTTGTAGACGGAGGTCTTACATCCAAGAGGAGATGAGTACAGACTGAAAGTGAGGGAGAGGGAGGTGGGTGGGCTCTGGGTTGCCCTTCCAGCCTCAGTTTAGGCTGGTCCCCTGGGCCTGGGTTTGGGAAGGGGGTTGTGCTTTCTTAACATTCCTGCACCTCCCTCTCACGGCAGCCAAACGCTGCATTCGTTGGTCTTGGGTGGGAGAGAGTTCCTCACTCCTCCCTCGTGGTAGCTAACCTATGTTGGTGTTGGTATAGGGTACTGAACCCAGGACCATTTCCTGCCCCTCTCTCAAAGACAGAGGGGTTTTCTCCTCCTCCGTGACAGTAGGTCTGTGTCTGTGCCTTGAGGACAACAGGCTTTGCTGCCTCTACCAACCGAGGGCACTTTCTTTCTAGGCCAGGACTGAAGAAGCAGAAGCGGCTGGCACCTCTTGCTACCTGCGCCTCCAGGGGCTCTCCCACTGCCTGCCCTGCCTTCATCTCCATCTTGCTCCGCCCTCACCCCACCTGTCTCTCTTCTGAGCACTCCGTGGGAACCTGGGAAAAAGAGCTTTTGGAGAATTGCAAACTCTCCTTGTGTCTGTTCCACACTCGGTCTTTATGAAAATTTTTGCTGATTCTTCTTGCCCCGTTGTATGACAGCCGCTCCTTCCTCCCGAGCTCAGCCTCAGCGGAGACCTTGTATGTCCCCCCTGCCTAGGTGGAGCCCTGGCCCTCTCTGGAACTCAGGCAACTCCAGCTCTCTGACGGCTCAAGGAAAGTTATGATTTTGTAGTTTATCTAGCTTTCCCACATTTTAGAGGCATTTCCAGCTTTCTGTATCCTAAGTAGAGGAGGAAAAAAAATAGATTTGTTTTGTACGAAAATTTAAAAATGAGTACCCTGAGCTTGCTGAAATTGCTTCAAAAATTTGTTCTTCCATCTCCATTATATTCAAGGACACTGGGTTCTTCAAATGTTTTCAAAACAAAATGCAGAAACAGTTTAGATATGCTACATTGTCTTCTGTGAGCAGTGGCATCGCTAATTCCACCTGGCTTGGATATGGTTATACACAAGAACGACCTCATTCTCACATTGAAAACTTTAAATATTGACATGCACAGTGTTCATTGAAAGCGTTTTTATAGTGAAACATCAGAAGCTCCCTGGCAAAAGAAAGCTCCTCTTTATTTCCACTACCCACCCACCAAGGGACAGCCATATATCTGACTGCTCAATGTCTGTTTCCCAATAATTCCATGGAAATAACTCCTATTTCCCAATAATAGGAGAATGAATAAAATATGAAAAATGTAGACTCTAGGGACATTCAAAAGAGACAAAGCACACCTTGGGGAAAGAATATGCTATTCATGTATCATGCGCTAAATAATTAAAACAGCCAGACACAGTGGCTCACACCTATAATTCCAGCACTTTGGGAGGCCAAGGCAGGAGGATTGCTTGAGCCCAGGAGTTCAAGACCAGCCTAGACAACATAGTGAGAGACAACACCTGTCTCCACAAAATACAAAAATTGGTCAGGTGTGGTGGTACATGCCTGTAGTTCCTGCTACTTGGAAGGCTGAGGTGGGAGGATCACTTGAGCCCAGAAGGTCCAGGCTGCAGTAAGCATGATTGCCCCACTGCACTCCTGCCTGGGCAACATAGCAAAACTCTGTATCAGAAAACAAAAAACAAAAAACACCAAAACAAAAAAGAATTAATGCAGTCTGAAGGATGCAGAGATGAGGCAGAACTGCAGCCCAAACATCTGTAGCAAATTAGCCAGTGGAAAGAAGTCAGCTAAACCTAGTAGAGGCAAAGGGAGGAACAGATTACTTCTACCCCAACCATCCCACAATATTTTTAAACCTTCTGGATTAAAAATATTTGACTTAGAAAAATAAAATTACGTGCATAAAATCTGAAAACATTCTTGTTGCAAAAATGTTTAAGCAATAGCAGTATAAAGAGTGCCAACCAACGCCTTCCTTCACCACATATCTTGTTTCCAATCTCTCTTCTCTCCCTAGAGAGATCATCATTCATAGCCGGCTGTATTTCCTACTGGAAGTTTTTCTCTGCATTTATATACAAATATGTCCAGAAACGAGTGAACAGGTGTTTAATTTGTCTATGTTTTTGCATACTTTTCATGTTCATCTGCAATTTCTTTTATTTTATTCAACAATATATATTATTTTGGGGCCAGGATAACGGTGAAGGAGGGGGTGTTTGGGTACACAATTTAAGGGAGTCCCCAAAACAACTGGAGGAATTGCCAAAAGCTCAGTAATCAAGATAAATTTTAGTGCAGTATTTAAAAAAATCTAAATTAACACAAAAATGTATAACGAACAAAACATCCAAATCTTAAATAAAGACTGGATCTGTATTACTGAGTGTTCCTTTGGCTATGGGCTTCAATATGGATGAGGAGGTGACTGTTACTGATCCTGTCCATGTGATCTTTCTATGTCGGTACGTATAGATCTTTTTCCTTAAAAAAATCATATTTAGAAGTCATTTCAGACTTCCAAAAATTGCAGATAACTCCCATATTACTTTACCCAATTGCTGAGGCCACTAAATTTTCTATTCCCTGACATTGCTTCTAGGCCCTGTCAGTGGGTAATGCTAGGAAACTCTGGAGGCTGGGAAGTCCAAGATCAAGGCACTAGCAGGCTCAGTTGTTTAATGAGGGCTCCTCTTAGCTTTCAAGATGGCACCATGGTGCTGGATCCTCTGGAGGTGAGGAATGCTATGTCTTCAAATGGCAGAAGGAGGGCTGAACCTGCAGGAAGCCTCTTTTATAAAGGATATTAATCCATTCATGAGGGAGGAGCCTTCATGGCCTAATCAGCTTTTGGAGGCTCCACCTCTTAATACCATCACATTGGCCATTAAGTTTCAACACTTAAATTTTGGAGGGGACATATTTAAACCTCTGTACATACATACTCATAAATATGTGAATGCACTCAAACATCTATATCTACTCCTATATCTATCTCTGTATATATATATATATATGATTTTCATCTGTATAAATCTATAGCTAAATATCTACATGCTTCTACATGGATACTGACATCTCCATACATATCTCTTTTTTTTTTTTTTTGAGACTGAGTCTCCCTCTGTCACCCAGGCTGGACTGTAGTGGCATGATCTCAGCTCACTGCAATCTCTGGCATCCTGGTTCAAGTGATTTTCATGCTTCAGCCACTTAAGTAGCTGGGACTACAGGTGCCTGCCACCATGCCCTGCTAATTTTTGTATTTTTAGTAGAACAGGGTTTCACCATGTTGGCCAGGCTGGTCTCGAACTCCTGACCTTAAGTGATCCACCCGCTTCAGGCTTCCAAAGTGCTGAGATTACAGGCATGAGCCACCGCACCTGGCTGGAATATGTATTTCTTTTAAACTAATTTTCCGTATTTTGGATGTACCTTAGTTATCTATGACAACATTGAAGGACCAAAAATGGGTAGCCTCTTAGGCTCTCCTTGATTTGTATAACAACATTACAAACAAGGACTAAAGCCTCCTTTTATTTAATTCTGATCCAGTTCACAGACCAAGAGGCCTTTGATAAAAGGGGAAACTGGGTAGAACAACTAACTATAATGTCGCAAATATGTACCCAGTGTCCAACTCCAGTTCATTCCTAATGGAATAAACAATTAACCAGCTAACTGTGCAGTGAGAAAAGAGAAGCACTCAGATTTTGGGAAATACCCAGATACCTTAATTCACAGCAACCCAGGAAGCCACTGTGGTCCCCAGAGGATATGGGGTCTTATAGGGCAAACCTTAGTCTTAAAACACACATGCAGTACTTCAAAGACTTTTCCCTTGCCAATGGAGTTATAGCTTCCCAAGTGCATCAACATATTCTTGCTTCATTCTAGGTCAGTAGAAGACTTGAAAAAGAATTGGCAGGCAGCATATACCGTTTATGACACCGTGTCACAGATGGGAAAGTAAAGTTTTGGCATGTGAAAGGAATTTTAGCATCCATGCCCTTAGGAGACCCCATTCCTCCACTTCCTTGATGCCTATATTCCAGGTTTTTAGCAGTGAGCACTTTTTGGACAACAATCCTGCAGCTTCCCACGCTATTCAGAGATTCTGTGTTGGGAGTGGCTCAATTTCCAACATTCAGAGAGTCCTCCAGCCTCAGGTCAGCCACTCAAGAAGAGGCTGGAGCTATCTTCCTCCTGCCCCCATCTCCCTCCATTCCCTGGGCCAGTTTGCCTCCTTTAGTCATAATTAGACTCTTCTTATATCTTTTCAGCTAAGAATGGTCGAGGTTCATGTTTTCATGCACAGTAGGACCAGACTGCATTGTGTGATAGTTTAAGGATAGGTGGTTAACTGTGATGTAAAAATACATAAAAATCTGAAAAAAGTAAGCATTTCAATACCTGTTTTATAATCAGTCTAATTTTTAATCAAGTCTACTATTTAATTTATAATATAATATTATTAGTCAATTTAGGAAAGTAAAATGTGTGTCATTTATTTTTAGCCCTAATTTACTAGAATAACTTTCATCGGAATTTAAAAAAATCTAGAAAATACATAACTTTTCTAAATGTAGCACCAGTAGTAAAAAATAATTATTATGAAAGTAATTTTGAAGACATGACAACCAAGAGTTTCTACTAGATTAAAGTAGTAGAAAGTATGATCAGAAGTATGATCCTTCACGTACTGAGTTCAGTTGTACTGCTCTAATTAATTGAGAAGTACTAAAATTTGAATGTGTTATTTGCAGAGATATACTGGCTAATGCAAGCAATTCCACCAACAAGATGTAGGCAACATGTACATGCAACTCATTAAGACATATATTTTCAACCAAAATAATTGAAAGAAGGAATATTGAATTGAAAAGCTAACAGAAAATGATGTTCAATATTTCATATATGAAGAGTGAGGGGTACTTTTCAGGCTTCTTATCAAGTAGCACTTTGCATGACTAGGACAAAAAATTAAATTGTGGAGACATTTGCAAAAACTTCATCAAAAATGTTTACTTGGAAATGATGGGAGAATCTTGCACAAAGATACTGGGAAGACTATATTCCAATTACACTATAGATCAATGTATTTTAAAACTACCTAATTATGTGGAAGACCAATTTATGGTACAAATAAAGCCAGCATACTATTTTTTAATGAAACCTGATGCACAGGTAATGTTAACAAAGCAATTCTTTTAGTGTATGTGTTATTTGAGCATGATGGTGATACAGAAGTAGAGTTCTTTTTTTCCAACTTCATTACCAGAAACACAACTAACTCAGGACTGTATAAAATGATGATAGATTACATTGTCTATATGATTTGGAGATTAAGGGTAGAAGTATTTTTGATGCACACATATATTATCTGTGCATCAGACAGGTAAGCATTCCGGAGTAGTTAATTCAGAGAAAAGAGCCGGGCCAGAATGTAAACCAACATGTTGTTCCTTCATTGAGAAAGTCTTGCTGTCAAAAAAACAAAACAAAAAAATTCCCAGCTGAACCAATAGTGTTTTAGTGGCATAGATAAAATTGTGAATTACATAAAGGAGTATGTGTTAAATTTGAGGTTATTCTATTGTGTGATCATATGGAAGCTAATCATAAACAAGAATTGTTGTATAATGAGGTTTGATGTTTGCCGAGTGAATTCTGCAAAGAATAAACATTCTCTGCAAACACTAACTCTTGCTATTTCTGCAAGATAAGAAACTAATTTGATCCCAGCTTTTTAAAGATGTAAATATCTTTTTAAAGGTGTCAGAATTGCTAACTTTTATGTTATTCTCAATATTTGAAGATATCTCACTAACTTCATGCAAGGAGGAAATGAAATATTTTCAAATGACAGATAAGATGGAATGGCAAAATGGCAAAACAAGATAGAAGATTGGAAGGACAAAGTCTCTAAAGATGGTTATGGCATGTTTCATAATTTCACATTTATTGATAGCATAGATGAAGATCTTGATACTACACATCTGCAAAATGTCCTCATTAAATGACTGAAAGTAGATGAGCTTTGTGCAGACAGAAATCTACTGTATAACCGGGCAAGGGCGCCACGTGGAAGAAGTGCTTGGCTCATTGAGGGTCTCAATGTAGATGTGTACAAAAGTTTTGAAGAGCAATTTGACAGTGTATATTGACATTTTAAAAATATGTTTTTACTGTGAAATATAATTTGCAGAGAAGTATGTAAGACAGAAAGGAAGAGCTCAATGATTGGTCATAAAAGGAACACCTGTATAACTTCTACCCAGGTCAAAATAACTCGTAGCATTTCACTTTTATTAATGGCAATCCATTTTGCCTTCTATTTGTATGTCTAGTTGGAAAACACTCTTCCATTAATTAACTTTAATGGAATTTTTCAAAATAACTGTAACTGAAATTCTGGCCAGTTCTATATAAGCATTGCATTCCTTTGAAAAGTTCAATGGTTAAAAGAAATCAAAATATTAAAAGGAAGAAGAAATCAATATCAGTCCAAAGGTTTATAGGGGTAGTGGTCTGTCAAGAAGGTAAGATGATAAGTTCTCACTGGAGAAGGAGTTCTGGGGTTGCAGAAAGTGGGTACAGCAAGAGTGGCGCAGGGAGAGGAAGGCTGGTGTGGAAATGGTCTGGCAAAGCATTTTAGAGAAGCACTGACTCAGGGAAAGCCCAGAGAGGCTAGATTTCAGAGTGGTTGATAACAAAATTCCAAATTTGTGAAAACACAACTCTTGAGTTTTAAATACAGTTGATCCTCAAATGATTCAGGGGTTAGATGCGTCCACCCCCTGCTCAGTTGAAAATCCACGTGTAACTTTGGACTCCCCGAAAACTTAACTACTGATAGCCTTACTGATAACATAAACAGTCAATGAACACACAGGTAGTATGTTATATGTATTATATACTGTGTTCTTAAAATAAAGTAAGCTAGAACAAAAGAAAATGTTATTTAAAGAATTCTAAGGAAAATCTATTGACAGTACTCTACTGTATTTATCCATATCGTAATGGTAAAAGAACAAAAAAGTACAGAAGCTTCATTAATTAATCACGTAAGACTTGGCCATTCACAGCACCAGTAAGATTTAAACTGCAAGGTCAGTCAAAACAAAGGAAACTGTAGCTAATGACTGAAAATAGATCAACTTTATCAAAATGGAGAGTCAGTTAAGTCTTACTACATGGATGTGGGGAAAAGAGTACTCATGTCTGTATTTGTGGGAAGGTAAACTGGTACAAGCTTTATGGATGGCAATTTGACCCATATATAAAATTTTAAATACACATATACTCTGATTGAGTAAAGTCATTTCTGAGAATCCAGTGCACTGAATATTTGCACAGATTTGCAAAAATATATGAATAAGGAAAACTTATTGCTGAATATTTATAACATTTGTAATAGTTAAAAGTTGACAACCTAGATATTTAACGATAAAGCTAAAAACTTCATTGTAGAGCCAGACTGTGGAATACTATGCAGTCAGAAAATGGAGGTGATTTGTATACACTGACATGGAAGTAAGTTTGGAATAAATTGGGGAAAAGAAAACAAGTCACAGGCATGTACAGTATTAAAATAAATTTAAAATAAAAGAATCTGAATACATGTGTATATGTGTCCTCATAAATAATTCAGGAAGTACTATATTCCCAGCAAACTGTTAAGAGTGGTTAGTGCTTGAGAGTGGGACTGGAAGTATCTCATTTGAAGTTTTTAGGATGCACTTATATTACTTTTTGTTTTTTAAGGCAGAATTTCTTTTTTCTTTTTCCTTTTTTTTTTTTTTTGAGACAGAGTCTCACTTTGTCACCTAGGCAGTGGTGACAGAGTGCAGTGGTGCAATCTTGTTTCACTGCAATCCCTGCCTCCCAGTTTCAAGTGATTCTCCTGCCTTAGCCTCCCAAGTAGCTATAATTACAGATTCTTGCCACCACGCCTGGCTAATTTTTGTATTTTTAGTAGAGATGGGGTTTCACTATGTCAGCCAGGCTGCTCTCAAACTCCTGACCTCAGGTGATCTGCCTGCTTCAGCTTCCCAAAGTACTGAGATTACAGGCATGAGCCACCAAGCTCATACCCAACCAGAATTTCTTTAAAAACACTTTTTTTCCCCAAGAATCAGGGGGCTGTTGTTAGGTCCTGACTCTGAATATCATGTACTTGCATTGTCCACATAAGAGACAAAAAGCAGTAGTGATTGTCACTGGTGAGAAACCAGGCTCTCCACACCATCCTAGGTATAGGCATACAAAAAAACCCAACACTAATCTATACTACTATATTTTGAGGAAAAGGGTTCAGGTAGGTAATATTAAAGTCACTTATCAAATAAAGCTAATATATTGCCTAAAGAACTAAAGTTATATGTTTGGGCCTATTCATACTGCTCTATTTTAAATATGAAGGATAAAAAGAATAAAGAATGCTTTTCCTTCTTCCCCAAGTTATTTCTTACTCTCTTGGGTTTTCCCAAGCCTACATCTGTCTCTCTCTAGACACCATCCAAGTAAATTTTAAGATATTTTTAAAACAGGAAGCAGAAGCTGTCTGTGAATGGCGCTAAAATAAATGTTATTTCTGGGAGGTTCCAAATGGCCTGGGGGAGTGAAGTGGGTCAGAACTAATAGAAACAAATTTGACAAAGTTGCATGGTACAAGATCAAAACACAAAATTTAGTCATATTTCTATACATAAGCAATGAACAATTTGAAAAGAAAACTGAGAACAATTACATTTATAATAGCATCAAAAAATAAAATATCTAAGAATAAATTTTAAAAGGTGAAAGACTTGTACACTGAAAACTATAAAACACTGCTAAAAGAAATTTTAAAAGACCTAAATAAATGAAAAGACATTTGTGTTCATGGATCATAACACACAGAGAGCCCTGAAGAGCTGATGCAATCTTGAAAAAGAAAAACAAAGTTGAAGGACTCACACTTTTAGATTTCAAAACTTACTACAAAGCTACAGTAATCAAAACTGTGATACTGCCATAAGAATAGACATATAGACCACTGGAATGCAATTAAAAGTTGAGAAATAAGCCCACACATCTACGGCCAATTGATTTTTGGCAAGAGTGCCAAGACTGTTCAATAGGGAAAGAATAGTATCTCCAAATAGTAGTGCTAGGACAACTGGCTGTCCATATGCAAAAGAATTAAGTTGGATCCCTACCTCACACCATATTTAAAAAATCAATTTAGAATGAATCAACAATCTAAATATAAAAGCTAAAATTATAAAATCTTTAGAAGAAAACATAGAGGTAAATCTTCATGACTTCAGATCTGGTAATGGTTTCATAAATATGATATCAGAAGCATGAGCAACCAAAGGAAAAATATAGGCATACTGGACTTCATCAAATTTAAAAACTTTTATGTATAAAAGAGGTTATCTAGAAAGTGATAAGACAACCTACAGAATGGGAGAAAAATACCTGCAAGTCATATATTTGAAAAGAGTCTGCTGTCCAGAATACATACAGAATTCTTACAACTCAATAACAAAAACAGAAACAACACAATTAAAAAATAGGGAAAAAACTTGAACAGGCATTTCTCCAAAGTGGACATACAAGTGGCCAAAATGCACCTGAAAAAAATGTCCAATATCATTAGTCATTTGGAAAATGCAAATCAAAATCACAATGAAACTTCATACCCACTACGGTGGCTATAAGTAAAACAAATGAACCAGAAAATAAAGAGTCTTGGTAAGGATGTGAAAAAAACCAACCCCTTGTATATTGCTGGTGGGAATGCAAAATGTCCAGCTGTTGTGGAAAAGTTTGGCAGTTCCTCAAAACGTAACATAAAGAATTTCAGTTTGATCTAGTAATTTCAAATAACAGTCCCAATAATTGAAAACAGGTACTCAAACAAACACACTTACGTGCATGGTCACAGCAGCACTATTCACAACAGCCAAAAGGTTGGAAAGAACCTAAATGTCCAGCAACAGATAAAAGGATAAACAAATTGTGGTATACCCATATAATGGAATGTCATTTTACCATAAAAAGAAATTAAATGCTGATGCATGCTACAGTATGAATGAACTTCAAAAACAGTATGCTAAGTAAAAGAAGCCAGTCACAAAAGGCTACATATTATAACATTCCATTTATATAAAATATTCACAATAGGTAAATCCAAAGAGACAAAGCAGATTGTTGTTTTCCATGGGTTACCATGAGAGGGAAATAAGAAATAACTGCTTATCAGGTATGGAGTTTTCTTTTGGGGAGATAAAATGTTTGTTTGTTTGTAGAAATGGAGTCTCACTGTGTTGCCCAGGCTGGTCTTGGACTCCCAGGTTCTAGTGATCCTCCTGCCTTGGCCTCTCAAAGTGCTGGGATTATAGGTGTGAGCCACTGTACCCTGCCAACAAAATGTTTTGAACCTAGATAGAAGTAGTAATTATAAAACACTGTGAATGTACTAAATGCCGCCAAATTGTTCTCTTTAAAATGGCTAATTTTATGCATGTGACGTTCACCTCAGTTAAAAAAACAAGCATCAATGAGCTGCTGACTTCTACTCTTCTTCAATTAACTACTCAGAGTAAGAATAAAGGGGAAAAAAGACCTAAAAATTGAGTCTACCTTTGTGTGGTCACTACTGAATCGTCTCTAGGATGCACTGACCACCTCGGAGACCACTAGTAGTATCTGCCAATTTCAACATTGAAAATTAAGCATTTATCCTTAATATGGTTCACTGACATTAAAATAAATGAAAGTGGTGGGCTAGGTGTGGTGGCTCACGCCTGTAATCCCAGTACTTTGGGAGGCCAAGGCCGGTGGGTCACTTGAGACCAGGAGTTCAAGACCAGCCTGGCCAACATGGCAAAACCCCATCTCCACTAAAAATACAAAAATTAGCTGGGAGTGGTGGTACATGCCTGTAATCCCAGCTACTCAGGGGGCTGAGGCAGGAGAATCATTTGAATCTGGGAAGTGGAGGTTGCAGTAAGCCAAGATTGTGCCGCTGCAGAGCAGCGTGGGCAACAGAGCAAGATTCTGCTAAAAGAAGAGGGAAAAAAAAAGAGAGAGAGAAAGAAAGAGGGGCAAGTTTTTCATCTTGGTTTAAACTCTGCTTACTAGCGCCACCTGCTGCATTTGCCCCATACTACGGTCCAGGGCTTCTCAGCTCTAGTTGTTACTTATCTAAAATTTTTTGTATTCTCTAATTCTTTTTTAAAAAGTCCTAATGTCCAGACTCCACCCGAAAAATTCTGATTCCATTGGTTGGCGATAGGGCTGTTTTCCCTTTTTTTTTAAATTAAACATTTATTTTGAGATAATTGTAGATTCATATGCATTTATGTAGAAAATAATACAGTGATTCCACATACCCTTTACCCACTTTTCTCCAATGGTAGCATCTTGCAAAACAAGATGTGTACAATTTCAGCACCAGGATTAGGATTTTTTTTTTTTTTGTCACCCAGGCTGGAGTGCAGTGGTGTGATTACGGCATTCCTAGGCTCAAGCCTTTCTCCCACCTCAGACTCCCAAGTAACTGGGACTACAGGAACGGGCAGCCATACCCGGCTAATTTTTGTATTTTTTCGTGGAGATGGGTTTTCATCACGTTGCCAAGACTGGTCTTGAACGCTGGGCTCAAGGGATCCACCTGCCTCAGCTTCCCAAAGTGCTAGGATTACAGGCATGAGCCACCATGCCTGGCTTTCCACCAGGATATTGACATTGCTACAATAAAGATAAGAACATTTCCATCACCAAAGGATCCCTGTGTAGCCCATTTTTAACCACACCTTCTTACCTCCCACTTCTCTTCTCTCTCCCATCCCCTACTCTTGCAACAACTAACCTTACTGTATTTCTGTGTTTGTCATTTTAAGAATGTTATATAAACAGAATCATATAATATGTAATCGTTTTGCACTCAGCATAATTCACTGAAGGTTATTCTAAGTTGTTGCATGTATCGTTGCATGTATCAGAAGTTCATTTCTTCCACTGCTGAACAGTAAGTCGTCCACGGTGTGGGTACACCACAGTGTGTATAATCATTTGCCCATTGAAGGACAGCTGAGTTGTTTCCAGGTTTTTTTGGTTCTGATGAATAAAGTTGCTGTGATTACTCATGTATAGGTTTTTATGTGGGCATAAGTTTCATTTTCTTGAAGAAGTGCCCAAGAGTGCACTTGTTGAGTTGTATGGTTTTTGCATATTTAGTTTTATAAGAAAATGCCAAACTGCCTTGCAGAGTTGGCTGCTGAAATAAATCCACCAGCAATTCATAAGTGATCCAGTTTCTCTGCATCCTCAATAGCATTTGATGTCACTCTTTTTATTTGAGTCATCCTGGTATGTGTGTATCGATACCTCATGTAGTTTTAATTCACATCTCCCTGATGGCTAATGATGCTAAGCACCTTTTCATGTGCATTATTTGCATCTGTATATTCTCTTCAGTGAATGTCTGTCTTTTGCTCATTTTCAAACTGTTATTTCTCACTGTTGACTTCTGATTCTCTTTATTCTAGACACTAGTCCTTTGTCAGATTTGTGATTTGCAGATTGAAAAAAAATGGTACTTTGTCTTTCAGCCTAACAGGGTCTTTCTCAGAGCAAACCTTTTAAATTTTGATGCAGTTCAATTTATCAGTTGTTTTATTAATCATGCTTTTGTTATCAAGTCCAAAAACGTTTCGCCTAATTGTAGTTGCTGAAGATTTTCAAACCCAGGCATTAATTTGATCAGGTCTGCCTGCTCTGCTTGTTTTTTCTGGTTGTTTGCTTCTTGTTATTTTTTTTTTTTTCCTTTCCTTTTTCTATGCAGCTGGAGGCCTCAGTAGCTGAAGCCCTTGCTGCTGAACACTGAAATTTATCCTTCACTGGCTCCTTTATCGATAACTCATGGGTCACCATGGTAATGGTCACTTGGGTTGTTTTTCAGGAACTTGGGCCAGCTCCTGTCCAGTTTGAACTGGTTGAGACCACTTCCCCTTCGACTGGGCTTGCGCAATTGCTGGAGAGGTGGTGTTTTGATGTTAGAGGGCCTAAACTCCACCCTCGGATCATGCTAACACTGGTATTTTCTGTGCATATGTTCTATGAAATGACATTTGCGCAGAACCTGCCAGTTTATTTTTCCCCATTGTCAATCACCTTTCCCCACAGCTTAGACCAGCCCACTTCCCTAGCCCATAAATATTGCTAAGCCTAATCTTTGGGGAGGCAGATTTGAGAGCTGGTCTCCCACCTCCTCACCTGGCAGCCTTGTAAATAAATCTTTTCTCTTTTGCAAATCCAGGTCACTGTGATCGATTTACTGTGCACGGGCAGAACAGACCTGGACTTGGCTGATAATAATTTTCTCCTATTTTTTTCTTAAAGTTTTATAGATTTATACCTGTGAGTTAATTTTGAGTTAATTTTTATATAAAGTGTGAGATTTAGGCTGATGTTCATGTTTTTACCTGTGCACGTCCAATTGCTCCAGCACCATTTGTTGAAAAGGCAATCCTTCCTTCATTTAATTGCCTTTGCATTTTGTAAAAAATCACTTGGACATATTTGTGTCAACTATTTCTGGATTTTAAATCTATTCTGTTCCATTGATGTATGTGTCTATTCCTCTGCCAATACCACACAGTCTTGATTATTGGTTATGTTAAAAAAGTTTCTGCACTAATTCTCAGTGTGGACTGAGAACCATTTTTGAAGCTGGAAGCACATCTCCAAGGGACTGACTAGTCTAATTATCCCTTGTAATCCAGAAAGGTATAGTGAGAGTGTGCTGTACCAAGAGTCAAAAGACCTGGGTCTTGTAGTCTCACCTCATCAGGATGATCAGTGTGAAAGGAAATATATTTCCTACCCTCCCAGTGAGTGTGAAAGGAAATATATTTGATCTATATATAAGGTTTAGACTTAAGTATAATTCAGATACAAAGGGTTATTATTTTAGGGATAAGCAAAATGAGATCCAGAGATTAAGGTTCTCCTTACCCAAAGTCATCTTGTATTTGATTTGGTGACACCCACCAGAAAGTTTCACATATTACTCAGCACCACATAAATATAGAGTCCAAACTTTGCCAGGCACTGTGAAAAGTCCCTGGTGTATAAACACAAAAAGACATGGTCTCTGTCCTTAAGAATCTTTCTACTTAGTGAGGACATAACTAATTTTACAAAAGTTAAGTGAATACAAATTAAATTTGTATTGAGTATTCCTTTAGAATTCCAGGATCCACCTAGGTGGATGAATCCACAGGATAATAAATCATTGTCCCAGTTCTCTGTAAGTCCCCAGCTACACTCTCAGACTTTGACAGCGATGCACATGACTTTGGTAGAGTCAATAGGAAAGAGAGAGGATTTTCCTGGACAGAGCTAAGAATCCTGTGAGGCTTACACACTTGTAACCCATTCCCAGCAATCACCATCTACACTCCAGGATTCCTCTGCCATCCATTTATTAAATCCAAAACATCCTATGGAGACTATTCAGAGCCCAGATGTTAGGCTTAGTACCTGGGTAATGAAATAATGTGTACAACGAACACCCATGACACAAGTTTACCTATAAAAAAAAAACCTGCACATGTATCCCCAAACACAAAATAAAAGTAAAAAAAATACAATTAATAAAAGTTTTTTAAAAAATGTATATTGCCTACATCAGGTGGGGTAGAATGTGTGGAAAGTGGGCATTACCAAGGATCAGCCTGCTTCTTCTGGGTGCTCCCAGGTCTCATTTCATGAATTGATTTCAGCCTAGGACTGTCTGTCATGTAAGTGCATGTGGACTAGCTTTAACAGTCAGAGAAAGACTGGATGTTTAACATTCTTTTAGGTAGCCGGCATTGAAGAAAATCTTATTTGGAGAACAAAGGCTATTACTATCAAATCATTTAAACATTATTACATGCTATTTGGTGCATTCCAAATGCACAAGCGTAAAGCAAAACACACAATAGCAAAACATGATCTATTCCAACAGAATCCAAATCCAGTTTCTGACTCACGTCTGGAGAGATGCTCTGAAGTAACAAGTGTCATCTCAGCCACTGGTGAGGCTCTGCTGCCCCCAGGTGGCCAGAGTGCTTCTCTGACAAAGCTGCTGGTGCTCTCATGCTGATAATGTTATGGAAGTTTGAGCTGGGTGGAGCCCACCACAGCTCGGCAAAGCTGCTGTAGCCAGACTGCCTCTCTAGATTCCTCCTCTCTGGGCAGGGCATCTCTGAAAGAAAGGCAGCAGCCTCAGTCAGGGCCTGTTCCATAAGATTCTAATACTGTTTGTTCACTATACCCTTTCTTTGTCTAGATATGTTTAGAAACAAATATTGTATTACAATTGTATACAGTATTCAGTACAGTAACATGTTGTACAAATTTGTAGCTTGAGAGCAATAGGTTATCCCATATAGCCTAGGTGTGAGGTAGGCTATACCATCTAAGTTTGTGTACGTACACTCTATGATATTCCCACAATGACTCATTTCTCAGAATGTGTCCCCATCATGAAGCAACACATACTGTAGTTGCAACTGTTTGATTCTAGGATGCTGCTACGTCTGGATTAAGCACTGGTGGAGCACATTAAAAACTTGAAAAAGTTGTCTGTAATAGCTACCACCACTTCATCACCAATTACTCTTTTCTCAACTCACTGTGTTCTGACTTCTGCCCAAGCCACTCCACTGAAACTGCTTCTGCCAAGAATCTTGCTGCTAAATCGAAGTCCTTCTACTGTTTGCTCAGAAGCACTTAAGAGTCTTGAATTCCTCCTCTTCTGTGATGCTTCTGGTTTTCCTGGTTTTCCTCTCCCTACTTTCGGTCCCCTTCACTGGTCTATCCTCCTCTCTATAGTCTGCCCATGTTTCCTAGGGTTCTGTCTTAGGCCCAGTGATCTTCTCCATCTAAAGACTCTCCTTGGGCAATCGACATCCCCACTTCTAGATGCTGATGCCTCTCAATGCTCCATCTCCATCTCAGCTCTCTTCGGGGTCCCACATTCATCTGCTCGCTGGACAAGACACTCCAGTAGGAAGTCCCAAATTCGTCTCAATATAGCAATGTTGAAAATGAAACTCAACTTCTTCCACTCCCACAAGTACCCTCTGTTCCAATCAATGGCACCGCTACATATCTAGATGCTCAAGCCAGAAGTTTCAGCATTGGCTCCTTCTTCCTCCTTTCCCACATTTAATCAATTCTCTAATCTTGTTGATGCCAGCTTTAAAGGTCTCTCAGATCTGTCCCTGTGTTTCCTGTCCTCTGCCACCACGAGGCCTGGCCCCTATCATTCCATTCCTGGATTAGGGAAGCAGCCTCCTCACTTGGCTCCCGACCTGTAATCTTGTTTCCCTCCAGCCCATTCTTGATGCTACAGGAACAGTAAGCTTTCTGGAATACAAATCTAATCACAACCGTCTGGCAGTACTCTCCACTGCCTCAGACTAAAATCCAAGACCCTTGCTTCCTGAGGCAGAGATGAGTGTATGTGAATTTTAAAAAATAACCACACAGAAAAACAGATTCTTTGGGATGTGCAGTTTTGCGATTTTTTTTTTTTTTTTTTTTTTGAGGTGGAGTCTCCCTCTGTTGCCGAGGCTGGAATGCAGTGGTATGATCTTGGCTCACTGCAACCTCTGCCTCCCGGGTTCAAGCCATCCTCCTACCTCAGCCTCCCAAGTAGCCACCATGACCGGCTAATTTTGTATTTTTAATAGTGACGAAGTTTCACCACGTTGGCCAGGCTGGTCTCCATCTCCTGACCTCAGGTGATCCGCCCGCCTGAGCCTCCCAAAGTACTGGGATTACAGGCCTGAGACACGTGCCAGGCCTTCTGTGAATTTTAACACATGTATGGATTCTTGTGGCCACTGCTATCCATCATCCTCCCCCCCCCCCCCCGCCAAACCCCCTCATGTTACCCCTTCATAGTCCTACTCTTCCTCGCCCCACCCTGTCTTTTTAAGAATGTCAAGGAAATGGAATGTGATCTTTTGAAAAGCAAAAACGCCCAAACCCCTCAATGTGTTTTTAATGCCCTTGCCTACCTCTCCCGGCTGGCCTGCAACAAGTGCCCTCCCAGCCCCAGCAATGCAACTCGCCGGCACCATGCTCAGTTCTCGGAGCGCGCCAAGCTGTCGTCTGCTCAGCCACGCTCCCCATCCGCTTTCAGGGCGTGGTTTTCTACGGTCCGCAGCAGTACGTAGTGCGTTCCCCGCCACAGACCTTCCACGCGGTGATAACTGCCAGGTTATTTGCCTTTCTCATTACAGTTCTTTCCTCGCATGGACCGCGTTTTGGCCTCGGCTGTCTCCCCAGCGCGCAGGATGGGCCAAGCCCCGCCCGCCCCGAGGCTTCGAGGCGCACGCAGTAGCCGGGCGTCGACACATTCCCATCTCGCGCTCGGCCCGCGGAGCGAGCATGCGCACTAGGAAGGGGCGGGACGCGTGTGGATACGAAGGCGGAGCGAGCATGCGCACTGGGAAGGGGCGGGACGCGTGTGGTCCCAGCCTCCAGCACGCGGCCCCAGGATGGGGCGGGCCTTGGCAGCTCGCGCTCGCCCGGACCTATGAAGGCGGAGCGAGCATGCGCACTGGGGAGGGGCGGGACGCGTGTGGTCCCAGCCTCCAGCACGCGGCCCCAGGATGGGGCAGGCCTTGGCAGCTCGCGCTCGGCCCGTACCTACGAAGGCGGAGCGAGCATGCGCACTGGGAAGGGGCGGGACGCGCGCTGTCCTCAGCCTCCAGCACGCGGCCCCAGGAGGGGGCGGGCCTTGGCAGCTCGCGCTCCTCTCCCTCACCCCGCTGCGCTTGCGCGCTGGGCACAACGGTTGCGGGGCGTCCCAGGGCCTGAGGCAGGACGGTCCGCCGCTGACACCTCTCCTTTCGGCTCTGAGGTTCCCAGCCTGGTGGCCTCGGGACGTTCCGGTCGCATGGCGGAGTGCTGTGGACGACGCCCATGGAGCCCTTAGTCCTTCTAGTTGCGCTGTTGCTATGGCCTTCGTCTCTGCGGGCTTATCCGAGTGAGTGACCGGCCTGAGGCGGCGGCGGACCTGGGGGTACCTCCCGGGCTCCGCGACCCCGAAGCCTGGCCCTTCCTTCTCCCTGTTCCTACACGCCTCCCTCCCCCTGTCCAGGGTCCTGGCCTCGACGCCGAGGGTTGTCCCTCTCCTCTCCTGGTCAGGGAACGCAGCGACTCAGGCGGCGGGGCCCAGACTGACGGGAGGCGCCGGCAGGCGGTGCGCGCGGGTGGGTCCCCATCACCTCGCCAGAGGCCTGCCTGTGCCCCCCGGCCCTTCCCCCGCCTTTGGTGGGCGAGTGACGGCGCGGGGTTTGGCGGACTGCCGCCCGACGGCCAGGTCGCCAAGTGGCTGGCCAGCTAGGCATGCTTTTTGCATTTTCAAATGTAAATATGAAATGTGCTCCTTCATGACGTGTGGAAAAGCATGACGTTCACATTTCATTGTTGGTGAATAAAGTTTTATTGGAACACAGCCGCGCTCATTCCTTTATGTATTGCCCATGCCTGCCTTCCCGCGTTGCAACAGCGGGGTGAAGTGGTTGCCGCACAGTCTGGCCTCCAAAGCCTGAGGTATTTACTATCTGGCCCTGTGCAGAAAAAGGTTGACCCGTGCAGTAAAACTTGGAGAGCGTGTGGATTGTGGGCCGTGGTCTGGGACACTCACCTGATGATGCATTCCCAGAGAGCACGCATGTGCACACGGTATTCAAAGCCTTAATTAAGCAGGATTATGACGACTTGACAAAAACCAATTTTGTCCCTCCCCAAAAGCTGAAAACCAATAAACTTAAATTCAGGGGCACTAAGACTTTGCGAACAATGTCATGTGGGCACCTTGAGGCACTTAGTATTTAAGTCAGGTAGGTGAGGCTTACCCATTTAGTCTGACTAGTTAACTGTGGCATTTAGTAATGTTGGTATTTGGTTTAACTTAATCCAATTTAACAGGTGTGAAAAAAGTAGTATTGTGCATGCTGATTATGCAAATCTGTGTTTCAGAATTGCTAAAAGATCTTAGTTAAAAATCGATTTAAAAACAAAATAAGACACAATCTAAATTATCATGAGTAGTAGTGGGAAAAGTCCTAAAGTGTCCCAGAAAACTAAAGTTAGCTCTTTAAATACTAGCACTTATAATTTGTAGCTGTTTTTAATAAGTTTTGTAAAATTTTTCTTCCTTGGCATGAAGGACCAGACATAATGAAGATGCTACTGTCTTTTCTTGGTGTCCGATGATCATTATTACTGACACCAGTTACTGCATTTTGATAGTTGTAGATCAGCAAGTCACAAGTGACTAACATACATGGAGACTTTAATTGAAGTGATTTTAACACTGTCACACAGTACTCGGGGGCTGCTGGACACCCACTTAACTTAGCACTTTCTCTTGCCTAACACCATAATTTCATGGCCTGTTCTCTTTCTTTGCACCATGTTCCCTAAGTCTTCTTGGGAAGAAAGAAAAGGGTTGTAGGAAATGAAAAAACACTTCTCAGAAAAAAAGGGTGATTTTGTGTTGAATATATAGATGTTATAAGACATGAGGAAACTATATACAGGTTGTAATCATAGAAGATATCATTGAAAATGTAATTTACCTCTCTTTTACAGAGTGGATTAAGAAATATATAGAGCAGGCCGTGGTACATGGCTCTTTCTCTGTATCTGTCTCTCTTTTCTCTAAGTAATTTTAATTTTGTTTTAAAAATAAGTATATGAAAATAAGTATATAGTTGAGCTTGATGTAAATCAGCTATGCATTCTTTCATATGGCCACTATTCGAAGGATTGTTGGCAAGATGCAAAAGATAAGGCACATAGGTTTTTATAATGAAAAGTGCAGCTTTGACACATTGTTTCTAGATACTAGCCAGTTTGGAGGTTATATTACACAAACATCAAGGGTATATTAAGTAACTGCATTTGTTGAAACTTCAGTACTTCTTGTATTGGCCCAATCCAAGTTTTGCTAGTATTTGTTTAAATTCAGTTAGACATAAATGCCACTTGGGTATACAGAATTCGGCACTCCTTTACACACACACACACACACACACACACACACACACACACCCTGATGTGGCTGGATAAACAGCTTTTTACTGTATAAAATTTTATATGTTCAGTTTCCTGTACCTGATTTTTCCATAGCTTTAAATACTTTCTTATTTTTAAAATCATCCCTCTTTAATATACTTATACTGTGCAACTTACTTCTTAATGAGAATTCCTTTTGCTTTAAAAAAGGTATACAGGTTGGGTGCAGTGCTTATGCCTGTAATCCCAGCACTTCGGGAGTCCAAGGCAGGCAGATTACTTGAGCCCAGAAATTCAAGACCAGCCTGGGCAACATGGCAAAACCCCGTCTTTACAAAAAATACAAAAATTAGCCATATGTGGTGAGGCACGCCTGTAGTCCCAGCTATTTAGGAGGCTGAGGTGGGAGGATCACCCGAGCCCAGGAGGTAGAGGTTACAGTGATCTGAGATGGCACCACTGCATTCCAGCCTGGGTGACAGAGTGAGACCTCATCTCAAAAAAAAGAAAAGCACAGTAACTTCTAAAGTAATATTAACTTAATAGTTACATATTTAAATGATATCAACTACTATTAAAATTATATAATTTGCCTTTTATAATTTTAAGTCATCAAATATTCATGGGCTGGGAGTGCAAACTAATTTTAAAAATAAAATTAAAGTATATTAATATCAATATGTTAACATTTAAATCAAAATTTGCATAATTTAACATTTTAAATATAATTAAAATATTAATTTTGGGATATCTCCCAAATAAATTGGATCATCTAGATCATCTCTTGGTATAGACTAGGAAAAATAGGGTTAATGGCACTGGTTTTAGTCTAGGATTACAAAAGCTCTTACTTCTAGATTGGTATTATAAGAAGGCTCAATGTGTCAGTCTCTGGCTTCTGTCATTGTCTTTAGGAAGGATTTTGTCCTAATGAACCAGACAAGGCAAGGGAAATAATAAGGCAGCAACCAGCAACAATTGTTTGACTCTATCACCAAGTAAATTCAAAGGAAAAGCAGATTTCTTTTATTTCAAATACATTCTAAAGATAACACTGGGTTCTGGTGATGCAAGTTCACTTTACACTGTTAGTGGCCAAGGCTGTAGCATTTAGGAGGGTCTCTCAAACCTGTGAATGAAATGTCATGACACACTTCATTAATGTTTGAGGTAATGCGGAGCATGTCATCTAATAGGTGAGTGTCCAGAGATAACCTGTGGGGCAGTAGCAGGAAGTTTCATTATCCTGTCCATTAGTATTTTATGGGGAAAAAAAGTCCTGTCTTTCTGTTCTTTTGACCATATTATCCCTTAAATGGATATACTTTAATCTCTTGATAATATATGTGAAATTAAACTTAATAATTTTTCATATCCAAGTAAAATACTAGTGATTTGAAAAGATTTCTTTTAGTATCACTATATATTTGAAGCACTTTAAAAACGTACAATTTATTTAACCTAAGTGTAATTTTTTCTGAGGCTCAAATATTCATACCTTGACCATTTAAAGCTATTGTGAGCTGTCCTCTCTTGTTCTTTTGATAGGATCCCACATATTTCTAAAGACTTCTTGTTTTCTGACATTAACTGATTGTTCCAAGCCCACTTTGTGTCTTTCTCACTCTGTGTCTTTCTCACTCTGAATGGAATAAATCGTCTTTCCAGAGGGATGTAGAACATGGTATTAGAGACCAAAGTGCCTGTGAGACATACTAGACTAGTGCAGTGGGTTAATACTGTTATTTTTGTCATTTTAGTGAACAGAACTAGAAGAGAAATATTTAAAGTCATGAGTTTATTGTGGCTCCAATTATAACATTACTCATAGAATATGACTTGATTTTTAACTCTTTATCCAAACTAGAATTGTAACATAATTTAATGAGGCTATTTTGGTTGCCTATTGTGGCATAAAAGACTGCTACCCCAGCTGCTCATGCCTGTAATCCCAGCACTTTGGGAGGCCGAGGCGGGCGGATCACGAGGTCAAGAGATCAAGACCACCCTGGCCAACACGGTGAAACCCTGTCTCTACTAAAATACACAAAAATTAGCTGGGCGTAGTGGCGTGCACCTGTAGTCCCAGCTACTCGGGAGACTGAGGCAGGAGAATTGCTTGAACAAGGGAGGTGGAGGTTGCAGGGAGCTGAGATCACGCCACTGCACTCCAGCCTGGTGATAGAGCTAGACTCCGTCTCTATAAAAAAAAAAAAAGACTGCTCCCCAAATTTATCATTTTTCATGATTCTATGGCTTCACTAGATTGAGCTGGGCAGCTCTGCTTCAAATGATATAGCTGAGGTCATTCATGCAGCTGCATTCAGCTGGATGTTCAAATGGATAGGAATATCCAATATGGCCTCTTATTCTCCAGGGTATTTACATGACTTCTTATCTTTCAGTCCGCTACCCAAGTTTCTTTACACCATGGAAGTTTGCTTCCAAGAGGGAGATTTATAAGCCCCAACATGGATGCTCTTACTAAGCCTATACTGTATCAGACTTGCTAATATCCTGTAGGCCAAGATGAGCCACATGCAGCAAGCCCATATCCAGTGTGAGAAGACACAACCCAAGGACATGAATACCAGGAAGTTCAAAGTCATAAAGTTATGTTTCTTTAACTGGAACACCTGATTAATATGAACATAATTACTTGTTTGTTTACCTGTCAGCAAAAATTAAGATTTGAATAATAATAAATTATAGGAAAATTGCTGGATGAATAACAAGGTTTAATATTTCCTTTTATGACCATTCCTTGAGTACACCTCAGTAATCAAGCACAATTATTACTACTTTGAGTTGGAAATACAGTACTTCAGCTCAGTTCATTTTAAAATTTTAACCTTCATTAAAGTTCATTTTAATTTGAAGTTGTTCATGTTTTAACTGGTAGTTCTTACATGGTGACAGCTTTCAGTTATTCTTACTTTAGCACTTAACTGCTATAGAATAAGGGAAGTCTATTCTGTGTGAGTCCACTTCATGACATGTATAGAAAATACAAGCAATTTGTTCTCCAAAGTTATGGACATTCAGCCAGATTGTGGACCACCTATAAGTGCTGGATGCTTGGGTATATGTTTAAGTTTTATATACATGAGTTATTTATGGATAAAGCCATTCTGTTTTCACTATTGTTGTAATAAAAATCCTAGTTATAGTCAAATCTTTAACAAAATGAGCATCTGTAATTCTTGGTTAAATTTTGGGTGCAATCAGCAGTTGCCATATCAAGGTTACTGGCCAAGGGCAAAGTAGAAATGTGTGTATATCTATACAATGGAATATTATTTGGCCATAAAAATGAATGAAGTACTGATACATGCTACAACATGGATAATCTTGAAGACATTATGCTAAGTATAAGAAGTCACTCATAAAAGGACATGTATTGTATGATTCCATTTATATGAAATGTTTAGCATAGGCAAATACATAGGTACAGAAAGTAGATTAGTGGTTGTCCAGGGATTGGGCGATAGGGGTTATGGGAAATGGGTTTTATTGTGGGGTGACAATAGAACTTAGATTGTGGTGGTGATTGGACCACTCTGTGAACATACTGAAAACCATTGAATTGCATATTTTAAGAGAAATAAAGGTATGAAGGTATTTTAATATTAAGATGGTGACTTACATTAAAATTATGTTAATGCATTGTTACTTTAGAGATTGATAGAATTCAATGAAAGATAATTAGTAGGACTTAAGTTTACGTGATCTAAACTTATATTAGGTATTTAGTAAGGGGCAGTTATAAGAAGTATGAGGGCTCTCTGAGAACTGGAATTATTTCACTATGATGTTTGTGATGTTATTTTATATAAACTTAACACTTACAAATTTAGAAAGACATAGTAAGCTGTGTCTTTTATTATTTAAAAAACTGCCTACTTTGCCTAAAATAAAAGAAAATTCTTATTATTCATTTAAAATTTTCCCTCTAATAATTATTGGACAATTAGGGAAACCGCACCCCCATGTGATAGTTTTTAGACTAGCAGATTTATTTTTAAACATAACATGAAGTCTAGTTTTCCTCCTCTGTATTCTTCTACAGAAATGTTTGTACCTGTGATTATTTTCTTAAGATAAATTACTAGAGGTGCAATTAATTTACATATTTTCCAGCATTCTGTTCATTCAGTTAATCATTTAACAAATACTTTTTGACTGTCTAGTATGGTTCTAGGCATGGGTAGAACAGAGGAAATAATGAACAAAGTAGATGTGTCACAGCTCTCAAAGAGCTTGCTAAGTGTAGCAGTTAGCAAACATTAAACAAACAAATACAGTTAGAACTGTCTAAATTCTATAAAGAACAGGTCAGTGTGCTAGAGAGAGACTAAAGAAGGATTTAGGGATCAAAAGGGGAGTAAGGACGGAATTTTTTTTCTTTATTTCTTAAAAAAAACCCCAGGATACATGTGCGGAATGTGCAGTTTTGTTACATAGGTATATGTGTACCATGGTGGTTTGTTGCACCTATTGACCCATCCTCTAAGTTCCCTTCCCTTACCCCCAACCCCTCAACAGGCCATGCTGTGTCTTCTCCAGGGGCTAGGCAATAGAGGATATGGGAAATGGGTTTTATTGTTCCCCTCTCTGTGTAGGATGGAACTTACTTCACTAAGGAAGTAACATATACACATGCCAATCTAGGTTTTATAATTAAAAAAATGTTTGCCTACTTGACTGCCAAAACCAAAATTGTTTTTAATTTGCATATCTTTTATGAACAATGAGTTTTAGCAAGTTTTCACGCAAATTGGCTTTTACGTTATTCTTCGCATCCTTCTCCTCCTCTTTTAATTGGTCATTTTATGAAAAGGAAATATATTTCACATGTATTATTTACTGAATGAAGTTTTTAAATTTTATTTATTTAATTAATTTATTTATTTTTTGAAACGGAATTTCACTCTTGTACCCCGGGCTGAAGTACAATGGTGTAACCTTGGCTCACTGCAACTTCTGCCTCATGGAATCAAGGGATTTTCCTGCCTCAGCCTCTAGAGTAGCTGGGATTACAGGCACATGTCACCATGCCTGGCTAATTTTTGTATTTTTAGTAGAGACAGGGTTTTACTATGTTGGACAGGCTGGTCTTGAACTCCTGACCTCAGGTGATCTGCCTGCCTCCATCTCCCAAAATGCTGAGATTGCAGGTGTGAGCCACCACGCCCAGCCTGAAGTTTTAGATTTCATTGCTTATTTTAAATCATGATTTTATTATTTTCCTCAAATAAATTCAAAAGTAATTAATTTGCCTTTTATTTCTGTGTGAACTGAATTTTTTTTTGTAAGTCATTGACTGTCAGTTACTCATACTTTGTGGTAAGAAAACATTGTATTTCGATTGTTTTCAATATTACTAGATACATCTTCATGTTCAAAAAGGATGCATTTTGGTCCATTTGATGATAGAACAAGATTTGACCATATTTAACTTAATTTAATTTTAATATTTACATGTAGTTTAAAATATTTTGGTCCAGTTGATAGCACAGTTTTGTATATTGTATTTATTTATTTGATTTTATTTAATGTTCACATGTATTTTTAAGTAGAGTAGTATCCCTGCAGAATAATTTTATCATTAATACAGTTTTGCCAGCGCCCTTCTGTCATTTCTTTATGACAACATTGTGTAGTTGTTACATGCACCTGCTTTGAAGTAAGGCAGCCTGTGTTCAAATCCCATCCTTACTTCTTATAAGTTGAATATAATCTTAAGCAAATTGCTTACTTTCTAAGCATCTTCCTTTCCTTCTTTGACAAAGTACTTCTCACATTTAAAGCTTGTAATATAGTGCCTGCCACATTGTGATCATTCAATTAGTAGAAGCTATTAGGATCTTTTAAATCATTATCGTCCATTTTCCCCTTCAGATTTCCTACCACTTTTGTTCCTACAGTTGTTTAGTACCGTTTTATTTACTTTCTTATCATTTCTGTTGTGCGACAGTTCTTCCTGTACTATTTTAAGAAGAGAAGTGCTGGCAACCTTAGGTTTACCTGCCAGTCTCATATCTGAGATTCCAGCAAAATCTCAAGCCTGCTTAGGAGTTAGCCATCCTGCTTACAAGAAGCACTGGAAGGCAGCATCATGGTTTCTCAAGCTGGAGATTCTTACCTGAGCCATAGCTATGTTCTAGGACACTGCCATGTTTTCATGAATCATTTACTGGTAAAAATAGATGGGTCATTATTAACTATGCCAGTATAGACTATGAATATCCAAGTATAATAACACAACTTCTAGCAGGATTATCTGTTCTTTGTAAGAATTTGAACTTTGTTCGCCTTTCTAGCACCTCCTGAAGAATAGAGAAAAGCAGGTTTTCACAGTGGCCATGGCCATCTGTAGGGGCATTTGAGGCTCCACTATCTTTTATTACCTTAGCTACAAACATTTTTATAAAGATCAAATTGATTTGCAAGAGCAGATCTGATTAGTAGAACTGAGAAGGGCAACATGAAATATGGAGAAGTTTCAGGGGACAAAAGCAGGAGGTAGAAGGTGTATGGAGAGAAGATGGATTTAACGGTAGAAAAACATGGAGCCAAGGGTACATGAAGAACAGAGGAAAAGTGAGATAGGAGGTAGGGCACTCCGTTGCTAGGCAGCCAAGAACAGGCTTTTGGGTGTTGCCTGAGTAACAATAGAAGCGGATAATAAGTATTTCAGTTTGTTAAGGAATCAACTAGTAGTAAGTATCTCCTTTTCCTGTCCTTTGACACTCTAACTTGCCTAATATCCACCTGGTATCTTATTTACTACTTTGAGAAGCAACAAGCTAAATGGTTTGCAAAGCAAGTGTTCAGCAGATTATAATTTAATGGCACTGTCTTTTTAAAAGCATTGAAACCTTTTTTGGTTATACATTTTAGATTTGCTTATGATTGTTGCTCAGAATTAGAATGTTTTTCATATTAAAAAAATTTTATTATGGAAAAATTTATATATACAAGTACAAAGAATTGTATAATCTCCACACGTTTATAATAGTTTCAGTTATCATTTCAATAATTTTGGGGGAACAGGTGGTTTTTGGTTACATGGGTAAGTTCTTTAGTGGTGATTTCTAGCTTTAGTTATTATTAATTCATGATTAAGCCTATTTCATTGATAGTTCTACCCACATTCCTTTTCTTCTCACCTCCCTGAACACCCTTCTCAATTTCTTGGTCTTGGATTGTTTAGAAGCAAATTCTAGACATCATATAATTTTATCAGCGAATATTTCAGCATGAAACACTAAAATATAAGGACTTTACAAAACACAAAACAATGTAATTGTTTACTTACAATGGTAATTCCTTAATATTATTAAATATCTGGTTAGTGTTTTCTGATTGTCTTTCTCTTTTTCCAGTTTGATAGAATTGGAATTCAAGTAAGATTTATACATATAACTTACTAATATACCTGTTCATTCTCTTTTAATCTATAGTTCTTCCTCCATCTCTGCTTTTCCCCTTGCAATTTGTTGAAAAAACTGGATCATACATCCTTTAGTTTCTCACAGTCTAGGTTTTGCTGATTATATCCCCATGGTGTAGTTTAATATCTCCCTTGCTGTCCTATGTGTTTTCTTATTGTTAGTTATATCTAGGGAGAGCTACTGGATTCAGATTTGACTCTTTTTTTTTTTTTTTTGCGAGACTACTTCATAGGTGGTAGTGTGTTTTTCCATTGGGAAACGCATAATGTCTGATTTTGTACCTTTTTAGACATGCACAGCCATAGAAAATTATTGCAAAGGCTGGGCATGATGACTAATGCCTGTAATCCCAGTGCTTTTCGGGGCCAAGGCAGGTGGATTACCTAAGGTCAGGAGTTCAGGATTAGCCTGGACAGCATGGTGAAACCCCATCTCTACTAAAAAATACAAAAATTAGCTGGGCATGGTGGTGGGTGCCTGTAATCCCAGCTACTCTGGGAAGCAGAGGTTGTAGTGGGCTGAGATTGCACCATTGCACTCCAGCCTGGGCAACAAGAGCAAAACTCCATCTCAAAAAAAATTATTGCAAAATGATCACATTTTAATTATAAATGGCTTCTTTAATTATTAACTGGAATAGTTCATAAATTGTGAGCTATTTTTCCATGTGCAATTGGGTCTATTTGTATATTTTCCATTCTGCTCCATTCATCTATTCATGGCCAATGATATACTATTTTTCATAATAGAGACTTTGTAACATATTTAAATATTTGATTTTAATATTTGATAAGGCTAGGGTTTGTTTTCCTGGCTGTTCTTATTTGTTCTTCCAAATAAACTTTATAATAAATTTTTCTAACTCCAGAAAAAAATTAGTGACATTTTAAGGAACATATTAAATGTATAAATTAAAAGAGGATATGACATCTAAGCATCTTTATGATGTTGAATCTTCTCATCTGAGATCATGGTATAACTATTTGTTGATATTTATGTCTTTCAGAATATTTTATTATATTCCTATATTAGTTTGCTGTAGCTGCTATAACAAATTACCACAAACTTGGTGGTTTAAAACAGCAGAAATTTACTCTCACAGTTCTAGGGACCAGAAGTCTTGAATCCATTTTCCTGAGCCAAAATCAAGGCATAGGCTGACCCATGCTCCCCCTGGAAGCTCAAGGGAAGATATGTTCCTTGCCTCTTCCAATTTCTGGTGTCTGCCCACATTCCTTGACTTGTGACCACATCAGTCTGATCTCTCCCTCTTCCTCTATATTACTTCTTCATCTTCTTCATGTGTGTCGAATCTCTTTGTGTCTCTCTAAGAATATTTGTGATGGATTTAGAATCCACTGAGGTAATCCAGAATAATCGCCCCATATCAAGAAACTTAATTTAACCACATCTGCAAAGACCCTTTTTTCTTAAGGTAATATTTACAGGTTCTAGGGTGATATCTTTGAATATTCATTATTTAGTCTACTATAACTCTTCATATTGATTTTGGCATTTGAAAAATGTTTTGTTTTATTATATATATATAACCCCAGGCTAGAGTGCAGTGGAAAGATCATGGCTCACTGCAGCCTCAACGTCCCCAGGCTCAAGCGATCCTTTCACTTCAGCCTTCTCAGTAGCTGGGACTACAGGTGTATGCCACTGTACCCAGCTTATTCTTGTATTTTTATAGAGTTGGCGTTTTACCATATTTCCCAGGCTGGTCTTGATCCCCTGGGCTCCAAGCCATCTGTCCCCCTGAGCCTCCCAAAGTGCTGGAATTACAGGTATGAGTCATTGCACACAGCCAATATTTTGTTTCATTTTTTTTTCTGTTATGTAAACAGCATCTTCTTTCTTATCTCTTCTAACTAGTTTATATTTGTATATTCATTTTAATATATTGATTTTCATGACTTGCTATTTATGAAATTCTCTTACTAATGGTAGTAGCTTTTCAATGGATTATTTTGTGTTGTCTGTATTTATAATTACATCATCTGTATTTGAACATAGTTTTACCTCTTTCTTTCCAATTCTCATGTCCCCAATTATTTTCCCTTGTCTAATTGCATTGACTAGTATCTCCAATATGATGTTAAATATTAACAGTAATGAAGATATTAGGTATTCTTACCTTGTTCCTGTCTTTAGCAGAAAAGCTTCTACTGTTTCCCATTAAATAAGATACAAAGCATATTTTAATGTTCTTTTTAGGGACCATGTTTTTCTACATAATTTTAAAGGAAATTTATATTTAAAATGAGAAATATAAGCAGTTACCTTTATAAAGAATAATATCTTATTAGTGCTCTGTAGCTTTGAAAATGCTTTAAAATATTTAATTTATTTGGTTCTATGAGATAAAAAGGCAAATGTAGTATCTTAGTTTTATAGTTAAGTGAATGTTCAGGTAAGTTAAATAATTACCTAAGGTCATGCTGCTATAAATTGGTAGAGCCAGGACCAGGATCAAATATTTTATTTTCACTGCACTAGGGATATTCATTTTACTCAATATTTACCTTCATGAAGACTCTGAACAATGCATTTTATAAATACGAGTTTACATGAATAAGTTATTTTTCTTTTTAAAATGTGATTTTCATACAATTTTTGTCATTAAAAAATAAAGGAGAAAAAATACTTGAAACTTAAAAAGTAAATGTGACTTTTAATGGCTTACTGTATTAAATGATCGAGGT
>NW_022436995.1:9857085-9876384 GCF_009761245.1 Sapajus apella
TGTGTGTGTGTGTGTGTGTGTGTGTGTGTGTGTGTGTGTGTGTGTGTTTAGGGAGTAAAACATTATAAAGTCACCTCTACTGACCAAATGGAGTCCTACTCCCTCTCCTCAGAGGCAACTGCCCATATGGGTTTAGTTTGTTATCATTCCAGTCCATTAAAAAAATCTGCAGTTCACAGACAAAATATGTGATACTATGTGAGTGATTTTTTAAAAGTATTATAAGGATAGCATCAAACTCTACTTTATGTTCTATGCTTTCTTTATCACCTATCATCATCATTTGGATCTTATGAGTATACAAGGCTTTTCTAAGCATTACATAAAATATAGAATTTACTTTTAGAATTAAGATCTCCAGACAAGTGTAGTATCTTTCCACTACCACATTGGCTCATTAAACTGTTCTCATTAAGAATCTTTTAAAATTTAGAAATACGCTTTTAATTTTGATTAAACATCTATCTGGTCTTTCTAAGTTGTAACAGAATAAAGAAGAGAGGAGAAACATGTAAATACAAGGTAATTTTTGAGCACTTTATGCTTACCAAAAAGCTAAATAAAAGTGCCTCCTGAACAGAAAGTTTATTACTTTAGCCTGCAGAGGGATGGTTCAGGTAGGAGTAATACATTAGCGTTTGGTGAAAAGTGACTTCCTTCCCTGGGTTAAATCAATTTGTATACTTGGAAATGGCAAACCTTAAAACTGCACATAGTAAAACATCACGGCACTTAAAATTAAAATACTCTGGTTCAGGAGTATTTTAATACAGTAAACCATTAAATACAGTAAACCATTAAAAGTCACATTTAGTTGAACAGAATTCCAGAATATCTTAATATCTTACTGTCTTTTCTCATTTCTCCACATTAGAAATGAGAGGCTTTACTGCTCAGATGCTGCAAAATAGGAGTATAAATATAACTACTGGGATTTTTTTTGGCTTATCAAAATATTTTATTTTAGGAGATCCCTCAAAAAAAGACCCTCTATATTAGATAGAGGCCCTAACAATACCATGACCTTCTTTTGGTCTTTTCTATATCTTTTCCTTTTTAAATCAAGTAAAACAATTGGATGCTTAAAATAAAACTACTCCCAGAATTCCAGAATATCTTATTATCTTTTCTGTTTTCCACATTGGAAATGAGAGGCTTTACTGCTCAGATGCTACAAAATAGGAGTATAAATAGAACTACCATTTTTTAAATTTTGCTTATCAAAATATTTTATTTTAGGAGACCCCTCAAAAAAAGACCCTCCACATTAGATGCCCCAACAATACCCTTGGCCTTTTTTTGGTGTTTTCTGTATTTTTTTCTTTTTAAATCAACTAAAACAATTTGATGCTTAAAATAAAAGACAGGAAATATTTCCTGATCAAACTTTAGTCAAGAATATATATATATATATTTTTGATGCAGGAGCGGGTGAGGAGAAGGAAGGTGCAGCCAGTGGTTCACGAAATAGAACTACCATTCTGTTGTTAAGAGTGAAATGTTGATGAATTAGACCAGGAATTGGCAAACTTTTTCTGTAAAGGGTCAGATAGTATTTTTAGCTTTGCAGGCCTTATGGTCTCTTATGGCTACTGTACTGTTGCAGGCAAAATCACCTATAGATAATACATAAACAAATGGACAAGACTAATTGGATTCCAATAAAATGTTACTTAGTTAGATCTTTGTTGGGTTTAAGGCAGTAGTACACTGGTAAATATTTAAAACTGGCTTTTGAGAGAGGGGAGGAAACTCTGATTTGTAGCATTTGCTCATTTACATGGCGTAGATACTCTCACCATGGTTGATTTCAAACTGTCAAGTTGACATCACTGAGCAGGGAGGTAGAGATGCAGAATAGCACACCATCATATTGCATTTTCATCATACAGATACATTAGATGTAAATAACCTCACCAGCAGAGAAAATAGTGAAATAATTAGAAAGCGATGAGTTTGGGGTATTTATTACATTTGTTTTTAATATAATTTATTTGTAAATGTAAATAAATTAATTTTTAAAAATGTCTATGTATAACATCTGGCTCGCAAAATTCATAAAAAATCTAACAATGGGCTCTAGTGAACCAGTATAAGCCTACTCCAGCACACCATTGTGTCAGAGGACATAATCAAGAATTTGGATTTAATAAGTTGCCTGTTGAATCATAAATAAAATCAGAATGAAAGCAAAAATGTAGAGAGAATGGTGTTAATATGCAACTTTTGCAATAATCTTACCCAACTGTTTTAATAAGAACCTGAAGAAATAATTTTGTTTATTTAAGTGAAAGTTAACTGTGTCAAAAGTGCTTTGCTTATTGGTTCTTTATTTCAATTTTTAAGTGATAGCATATGAAATAAATTTTGGTCAGTAGTTCTGTCAATGTGTCATATATAATAATAAATGTTACTTATTATTTATTTGATTTTTTTCCCTTAAGGCATAACTATGACACCTGATGAAGAGCAAAACTTGAATCATTATATACAAGCTTTAGAGAACCTGATACTAAGTGTTCCCACTAGGGAGCCAGGTCGTGAGAAAAAATCTAATTCTCCAAAACATGTTTATTCTGTAAGATCGAAGGGATCAAAATTTAAGGAGATAATTACACATGGAGACACTTCAACTGAGAATGATGGTTTAATCAATCCTATGGGTGAAGAAACTACTACTTTCCCTACTAGAGGCTTCACACCAGAAACAGGAAGGAAAAAACACATGGAAAGTACCCCATTCTGGTCGATCAAACCAAACAATGTTTCCATTGTTTTACGCACAGAGGAACCTTATATTGAAAATGAAGAGCCAGAGCCAGAGCCAGAGCCGGAGCCAACTGCCAGACAAACTAAGGCACCAAAAACATTGCCAGTTGTTACTGAATCGTCTACAAGTCCATATTTCACCTCATGCGAATCACCTGTCACCTCTTTTTATAGGAGCACGGGAATTGAGATGTCTACAGAATCAGAAGATGTTCCTCAGCTCTCTGGTGAAACTGCAGTAGAAAAACCGGAAGAACCAACATTTGGAAGACACCCACAGAGTTGGAATAATGATGACATTTTGAAAAAAATTTTAGATATTAATTCACGAGTGCAACAGGCACTTAGTGACACCAGCAAACCAGAATATAGAGAAGATATTCAAGCCTCTAAAGATTACCTAAAACGAAGCCTTGCTCTAGCAGCAGCAGCAGAACATAAATTAAAAACAATGTATAAATCCCAGTTATTGTCACTAGGACAAACGAGTAATAAAATTGATGACATTGAAACTGTTATTAACATGCTGTATAATTCTAGATTTAAGCTCTATGAATATTTAGATATTAAATGTGTTCCACCGGAGATGAGAGAAAAAGCTGCTACAGTATTCAATACATTAAAAAATATATTATGTGTAGATCAAGGGGAGACTCAAAGTCTTATTAAAAAGTTATTAAACAATAATATAAAAATTTTAAACCTACTTGATATTCCATGACAAAGTTGATTTAAACAAACTGCATTTTTTCCACAGGAGAAATAAGCATATTAGTAATTTCAAAATTTGTATAAAAATATTTTCTATTGTAGTTCAATGTGACAACATCTTTATGTGTCATGTGTTATGAACAATTTTCATATGCACTAAAAACCTAATTTAAAATAAAATTTTGGTTCAGGAGTTTGTAGTTTTTTCTCATTAATTTTAAATGTTGTGAAGATCTTTAAAATGTTTAAGCTTTGATTTTACTCGAATAGATTAAATTTACTCATTTTATAAGTTAAGAGACTGTGATCTCTATAACTAGTTTCAAATAATTGTATATACATAAAGTATAAAATTTTGGATTGTGTGGTCTTTATTTTTTTTCAGATAATCTGAGTTTTCTGTCTTTTTTTTCTTTCTTTTTTTGAGATGGAGTCTCACTGTGTCATGCATGCTGGAGGGCAGTGATACAATCTTGGCTCACTGCCACCTCTGCCTCCTGGGTTCAGGCGATTCTCCTGCTTCAGCCTCCTGAGTAGCTGGGATTACAGGTGCCTGCCACCATGCCTGGCTAATTTTTATATTTTTAGTAGAGACAGGGTTTCGCCATGTTGGCCAGGCTAGTCTCCAACTCCTGACCTCAGGCAATCTGCCCACCTCAGCCTCCCAAAGTTCTGGGATTACGGGCATGAACCAGTGTGCCCAGCGAGTTTTCTATCTTAATAGTGTAACTTGGGGCTTGTATCTAAACTTTTATTTGAATATAGTTGTGCCTCCTTTGAACTTTAGATAATATATTAAGACACAAACTTATTCTTTTGTCATTAAGTACTTTTGGACTTCTCACTTCTTCTCCTTGTGTACATACACATTGAAGCTTTGCAAATCTTTTGTCAGAGAGTATGACTGACACCATTAAGGTTAATTGTGTAATATTATAATTTTGGTTCAGGTAATTCTGTTTATGATTTGACCAGTATTCAAACACATTTATTTATCAAGATATTCATAGTTTGATAAAGATTTATTGACCTTTTACTATGTGCAAGACATGATAGATGTTAGGCTTTGGGGATACAAAAATAAGACCTACTTTCTTTTCTCTTTGAGATTATATTATAGCAGGAAAGATAGGCATTAAACAAATAATTTCAAAAATTTTAAAATTTCAGTTGTGATAAGCTGTTATGAAGGTGTGAGATATTTGACCTCAGACCAAGAACAATGGGAAAGTTACCCCAAGAAAGTGGCAGTTAAGGTCTAGTCTGAAAGATCAGGGTGTGCGTAAGGAGAAAGTGAGCATTCCAGACAGAGGGAACAGCAGGTATGAATACTGTTGTAACACTGGAGTTAAAAATAAGGAGAAGTTCAGGAAGTACCTGGAGTGTAGAAAGGCAAGGAGGAGCATCACAAGATGGATCGGGTGACATATACACCAGGTCAGAATAGATCCTGTGGCGCTTTCAGTGCATTATTGAATATTTTAGCCATTACCCTATGATCAATGAGAAGCCATTAGTAGATTTTGAGCAGAAAGGATGGATATGATCAAATTAGCATTAAAAAAGAAAACCCACTCGCTACAGTTTTGAAAGTGGACAAAAGTAGAAGTGCACTGTGCACAAGCCAAATGTTGCTTGAAGTAGGTGGAAAGAAGTGGCAATTAAGAGGGAGAATCAGGCTAGGCACAGTGGCTCATGCCTGTAATCCCAGCACTTTGGGAGACCAAGGTGGGCAGATCACCTAAGGTCAGGAGTTCAAAACCAGCCTGGCCAACATGGTGAAACCCTGTCTCTACTAAAAATGCAAAAATTAGTAGGAGACATGGTGGTGGGCACCTGTAACCCTGCCTGGCTGGAAAATTGCTTGAACCCAGGAGGCGGAGGTTGCAATGAGCCGAGATTGTACCACTGCACTCCAGCCTGGGAGACAGAGCAAGACTCTGTCTTAAGGGGAAAAAAAAAAAGCAAGGGGATCCAAGATGGCCAAATAGGAACAGCTCTGGAGTGCAGTCTCCAGCCAGAACAACAAAGAGGGTGAGTGATCACCACATTTCCAAATGAGTTATTACTGCCCACAGACCAGGAGATTCCCAGGCTGAAAAGCGCCATGTTTCCAAGCCGAGTTTCCAGCATGGCTGTTTCAGCTGGCGCAGTGGGTCTTCACACAAAAACTCACACAAATCTGGGTGGCTGTTTCAAATGGCACTTGGAATGCCTGGGAGACAGAGCTACCCATTCAACCGAAAAAAATGGAGCTGAAACAGGGAGGCAGGTGATCTGGCTTGGCAGGTCCCACCCCCACAAAGACCAGCAACCTGAAATGCTTTGGATTGAGACTTTAACAGCAAGCACAGCTGGACCCAGGGTGGTCCACCTCTGTGGGGGGAAGGGCGTGTCCACCATTACCAAGGCAGTCCACCACTACTGAGGCAGTCTGCCATTTCCGAGGCAGTCTGCCATTACCAAGGCAATCCGCCATTACTGAGGCAGACCATCATTACCGAGGCAGTTCTAACTATATAGACAAAACCACAAGGAAGTTCACACAGCAGCTGGGCAGAACCCACGGCAGCTCAGCAACGCCTCTGCTGGCAGACTATGATTAGGCCATCTACTTGCTGGGCAGGGCATCTCTGAAAAAAGGCAGCAGCACATCAGGAACTTATAAATAAAGCCCCACCTTCCCAGGACAGAGCACCTGGGAAAAAAGGCAGTTATGAGTTCCACTGCAGCAGACTTAAACATACTTGCACAGCAGCTCTGAACAGAACAATGGAGCTCACAGCTCAGCACTTGAGCTCCTATAAAGGGACAGACTGTCTCCTCAAGCAGCTCCCAGACCCCTGTATATCCAAAGAGACACCTCATAAAGGAGAGCTCAGGCTGACAGCTGATGGGTATCCTTCTGGGACAAAGATAACAGGAGAAGAAACTGGCAGCAACCCTTACTGTTCTGCAGCTGCCACAAGTGATCCCCAGGCAAGCAGGGTCTGGAGTGGACCTCCAGTAGTCCTACAGCAGAGGTGCCTGACTGTTAGAAGGGAAACTGAAAAGCAGAAAGAAGTAACTTCATCATAAAAAAGAGGACATCCACTCAGAGACCCCATCCGGAAGTCACCAAATACAAAGACCACAGGTAGATAAATCCACAAAGATGGAAAGAAACCAGCGCAAAAAGGATGAAAACACCCAAAACCAGAATGCCTCTCCTCCTCTAAGGGATCACAACTCCTCACCAGCAAGGAAACAAAGCTGGATGGAGAATGAGTCTGATGAATTGACAGAAACAGGCTTCAGAAGGTGGGTAATAACAAACTTTTCTGAGCTAAAAGAACATGTTCTAACTCAATACAAAGAAACTAAGAACCTTGAAAAAAGGTTTGACAAAATGCTAACTGGAATAAACAGCTTAGAGAAGAATATAAATGACGTGATGGAGCTGAAAAACACAACATGAGAACTTCGCAAAGCATACGCAAATTTCAATGGCCAAATTGACCAAGCACAAGAAAGCATATCAGAGATTGAAGATCAACTCAATGAAATAAAATGAGAAAGCAAGATTAGAGAAGAGTGAAAAGACATGAAAAAAGCCTCCAAGAAATATGGGATTATGTGAAAAGATCTGATCTACATTTGATGGGTGTACCTGAATGTGATGGAGAGAATGAATCCAAGCTGGAAAACACTCTTCAGGATATTATCCAGGAGAACTTCCCCAAACTAACAAAGCAGGCCAATATTCAAGTCCAGGAAATACAGAAAACACCACAAAGATATTCCTCAAGAAGAGCAACCCCAAGGTACATAATTGTCAGATTCACCAGGGTTGAAATGAAGGAAAAAATGCTAAAGGCAGCCAGAGAGAAAGGTCAGGTTACTGACAAAGGGAAGCCCATCAGACTCACAGTGAATCTCTTGGCAGAATCCCTACAAGCCAAAATAGAGTGAGGGCTGATATTCAATATCCTTAAAGCAAAGAACTTTCAACCTAGAATTTTATATTCAGCCAAACTGAGCTTCATAAGTGAAGGAGAAATAAAATCCTTTACAAACAAGCAATTGCTGAGAGATTTTGTCACCACCAGGCCTGCCTTACAAGAGCTCCTGAAAGAAACACTAAACATAGAAAGGAACAACCAGTACCAGCCACTCCAAAAATGTACCAAATGGTAAAAAGCATCAACACGATGAAAAAACTGCATCAACTAATGGGCAAAACAACCAGCTAGCATCAAAATGGCAGGGTCAAATTCACACATAACAATATTAACTTTAAATGTCAATGGGCTAAATGCCCCAATCAAAAGACACAGACTGGCAAATTGGATAAAACGTCAAAACCCATAGGTGTGCTGTATCTAGGAAACCCATCTCACATGCAGGGATACACATAGGCTCAAAATCAAGGGATGGAGGAAGATTTACCAAGCAAATTGAGAGCAAAAGAAAGCAGGAGTTGCAATCCTAGTCTCTGATAAAATAGACTCTAAACCAACAAAAATCCAAAGAGACAAAGAAGGGCATTACATAATGGTAAAAGGATCAATGCAACAAGAGCTAACGATCCTAAATATATATGCACCAAATACAGGAGCACCCAGATACATAAAGCAAGTTCTTAATGACCTACAAAGAGACTTAGACTCCCACACAATAATAGCAGGAGACTTTAACACTCCACTGTCACTATTAGATCATTGAGACCGAAAATTAACAAGGATATTCAGGACTTGAACTCAGATCTGGACCAAGCAAACCTAATAGACATCTACAGAGCTCTCCACCCCAAATCCACAGAATATACATTCTTCTCAGCACCACATCACACCTACTCTAAAATTGGCCACATAATTGCAAGTAAATCACTCCTCAGCAAATGCAAAAGAATGGAAATCATAACAAACAGTCTCTCAGACCACAGTGCAATCAAATTAGAACTCAGGATTCAGACCCACACAACTTCATGGAAACTGAACAACTGGCTCTTGAATATTGACTGGATAAACAATGAAATGAAGGCAAAAATAAAAATGTTCTTCGAAACTAGTGAGAACGAAGACACAACGTACCAGAATCTCTGGGACACATTTAAAGCAGTGTCTAGAGGAAAATTTAGAGCAATAAATGCCCATATGAGAAGCAAGGAAAGATCTAAAATTGATACCCTGTCATCAAAATTGAAAGAGCTAGAGGAGCAAGATCAAAACATCTCAAAAGCTAGCAGAAGACAAGAAATAACTAAGATCAGAGTAGAACTGAAGGAGAAAGAGACACAAAAAAATCTTCAAAAAATCAATAAATCCAGGAGCTGGTTTTTAGAAAAGATCAACAAAATAGGCAGACCACTAGCCAGATTAATAAAAAATAAAGGAGAGAAGAATCAAATAGATGTAATAAAAAATGATAAGGGGGGGATATCACCACTGATTCCACAGAAATACAAACTACCATCAGAGATTACTACAAACAACTCTATGCACATAAACCAGTAAACCTGGAAGAAATGGGTAAATTCCTGGACACTTGCACCCTCCCAAGCCTACACCAGGAAGAAGTCAAAACCCTGAATAGACCAATAACAAGGGCTGAAGTTGAGGCAGCAATTAATAGCCTACCAACCAAAAAAAGCCCAGGTCCAGATGGGTTCACAACCGAATTCTACCTGGCATACAAAGAGGAGCTGGTACCACTCCTTCTGAAACTATTCAAAGCAATCCAAAAAGAGGGAATCCTTCCCAAATCATTTTATGAGACCAACGTCATCCTGATGCCAAAACCTGGAAGAGGCTCAACAAAAAAGAAAACTTCAGGCCAATATCCATGATGAATGTAGATGCAAAAATATTCAGTAAAATACTGGCAAACCAATTGCAACAGCACATCAAAAAGCTTATCCATCATGATCGAGTGGGCTTCATCCCAGGTATGCAAGGCTGGTTCAACCTACAGAGGTCTATAAATGTAATCCACCATATAAACAGAACCAAAGACAAAAACCACATGATTATCTCAATAGATGCAGAGAAGGCCTTCAACAAAATTCAACAGCCCTTTATGCTAAAAACTCTCAATAAACTAGGTATAGACAGAACGTATCTCAAAATAATAAAAGCTATTTATGACAAACCCACAGCCAATATCATACTGAATGGGCAAAAACTGGAAGCATTCCCTTTGAAATCTGGCACTAGACAAGGATGCCCTCTCTCACCACTCCTATTCAATACAGTATTGGAAGTTCTAGCCAGAGCAGTGAGGCAAGAAAAAGAAATAAAGGGTATTCAATTAGGAAGGGAGGAAGTCAAATTGTCTCTATTTGCAGATGACATGATTGTATATTTAGAAGACCCTGTTGTCTCAGCACAAAATCTCCTTAAACTGATAAGCAACTTCAGCAAAGTCTCAGGATGGAAAACCAATGTGCAGATCACAAGCGTTCCTATACACCAATAACAGACTTAAAGAGAGCCAAATCAGGAATGAACTGGCATTAACACTTGAGACAAAGAGAATAAAATACCTAGGAATACAACTAACAAAGGATGTAAAGGACCTCTTCAAGGAGAACTACAAACCACTGCTCAAGGAAATAAGAGAGAACACAAACAGATGAAAAAACTTTCCATGCTTACGGTTAGGAAGAATGAATATTGTGAAAATGGCCATACTGCCCAAAGTAATTTATAGATTCAACGCTATCCCCATCAATAAATGTTTAAAAAACGGTGTTGGGAAAACTGGCTAGCCCTGTGCAGAAAGCAGAAAGTGGACCCCTTCCTGACACCTTACACTAAAATTAACTCCAGATGGATTAAAGACTTAAACATAAGACCTAACACCATAAAAACCCTAGAAGAAAATCTAGGCAAAACCATTCAGGACATGGGTGTAGGCAAGGACTTCATGACCAAAACACCAAAAGCATTGACAACAAAAGCCAAAATAGACAAATGGGACCTAATCAAATTCCACAGCTTCTGCACAGCAAAAGAAACAATCATTAGAGTGAATCGGCAACCAACAGAATGGGAAAAGATTTTTGCAATCTACCCATCTGACAAAGGGCTAATATCCAGAATTTACAAAGAACTAAAACAGATTTACAAGAAAAAAACTGACAAGCCCATTCAAAAGTGGGCAAAGGATATGAACAGATACTTTACAAAAGAAGACATACATGAGGCCAACAAACATATGAAAAAATGCTCATCATCACTGGTCATCAGAGCAATGCAAATCAAAACAACATTGAGATACCATCTCACGCCAGTTAGAATGGCAATCATTAAAAAATCTGGAGACAACAGATGCTGGAGAGGATGTGGAGAAATAGGAACACTTTTACACTGTTGGTGGGAGTGTCAATTAGTTCAACCATTGTGGAAGACATTGTGGCAATTCCTCAAGAACCTAGAAACAGAAATTCCATTTGACCCAGCAATCCCATTACTGGGTATATATCTAAAGGATTTTTCTTTATAAATTACCCAGCCTCAGGCACTTCTTTATAGCGATGCAAGAATGAACTAATACAATATGGTAAGAGCATGTTTAGCTGTGCAAGAGGTCTTCCAAAGCAGCTGTTCCATTTTTGCATTTCTACCAAATAAATGAGAGTTTGTTACTTCACATCCTCACCAGCATTTAATGTTGTTAGTAATCTGCATTTGGGCCATTCTAGTAGGCGTTTAGTGATTGATATTGTTATGACCTATTGCTTTTAAACTAAATTTATTTTGTGATACAGTTTCACATGTCTTATAGTTGTAAAAAATAATGCAGACAGATCTAGTTAAGTGTACTCTTTCCCCATTTCATCCAAATGGTAGTATTTAGAGTACAATATAACAGCCAAAATATAGATATTGGTACAAGATACAGAACATCACCATCATCATAAAAATGATGTTGCCGCTTTCTTGCTACACCACTTCCCCACTTCCTGTCTAACCACTGGTAATCACTATTCTGTTCTCCATTTCCATAATTTTGTCATTTCAAGAATGCCACATGAATTGCATCATATAGTACATAATCTTTTGGGATTGATTTTTTTTTCCACTTAGCTTAATTCTCTGGAGATTTATCAAGGTTTTTGCATGTATCAATTCATTCCTTGTTACTGCTGAGTGGTACTCTGTAGTTTAACCATTTACCTGTTTAAGAATGTATGGGTTGTTTCTGTATCTTGGCTATTAGAAAAGAAAAGCTGCATAAACACCGATTTACAGGTGTTTGTGTGAACATAAGTTTTCGTTTCTCTGGGATAAATGCCCAGGAGTGCCATTGTTGTGTTGTATGGCAGTTGCATATTCAGTTTTATAAGAAACTGCCCACTCTTTTCCAGAGTGGCTGTACCATTTAACATAATCACCAGCAATGTATGAGTTTCTGTGAAACCTCACCAGTATTTGGTGTTATCACTATCATTTAACATGTATTTATTTTCAGGTGTACAATTCAATGGTTTTTAGTGTATTCACAAAGTTGCATGACCATCATATCGAATTCCAGAACATTTCATCACCTCTCCAAACAACTCTTTAGCCATTAGCAATTACTCCCCTTTCCTTTGTCTTCCAGCCTCTGGCAACGACTGGTAATAATGTTCTGTCTCTATGGATTTACCTTTTCCAGACATTTAATGTAATGCAATCATACAATATGTATTCTTTTATGACTGGCTTCTTTCACTTAGCATAATATTTTCAAAGTTCATCTGTAGTGTAGCATATGTCTACTATTTATGTAGATATGATTACTTTTTATGACTAATATTTCATTGAATAGATATTCATTTTGTATATGAATTCATCAGTTGATGGGCATTTGAGTTGTTCGCACTTTTTGGCTATTAGGAATAATGTGGCTGTGAACATTTATGAACACATTTTGTGTGGACACGTATTTTATATCAAGATGTGGAAATTCTGGGTCATATGGTAACGTTCTGTGTAACTTTTTCAGGAACTACCCAACTGTTTTCCAAAGGGGCTGAATCACTTCACATTCCTACTAGCAATGTATGATGGGTTCAGTTTTCCACGTCCTCCCTGATATTTGTCATCTTCTGTCTTTTTTATTACTGTCTATCATAGGACAGACAGCCCAGCTGTAAGGGCTTTAGACAGCCAATACCCTGGTGACATCATAAAAGACAACCTGGGCCTGGAGAGTTAAGACCTGAGGGCTGAATCCTGGCTTGGTCGGTCTTGTGCTACAAGCATTTAAGCAGAGCGTGGAGGCTTTGGGGCAGAACGAAAGGAGACACTGGACTTGAATTTGAAGTCTCTGTCTCCAACTTGCTGAATACATTTAGTTAAGTTACTTAACTGGATCTGTGACTATTTCTTCTCTGCAAAATGTCCTGGCCCACCAGGCTGTCAGAGAGACCAAAGGAAGTAGTGATGGTGGGAAATATTTGGAAAGCAGTAAAGATCTGCATAAATGCAAGGTGGAAAAGTCACTGCTATCGTGGTGTGAATGCAGTCACAGCACGCCATTCTCTGACCAATCCCCACAGTCCATCTCACTGGGGCCCCGTCATTTCAGAACCTAAAGAGAAGCAAGCCTGGGCCAGTCACCCCTGGATAAGAAGAAGAGACTGAGGCTTAGGGAGGAGGAGAGACGGCTGTGGGAAGCTCTAATCCACAGCCAGAGCTGATCGACCTGATTCAACTCATAGAGGCCCAGGGCCCTAGTCAGAGCAAGGCGGAGGCCCTGGGACCACCATGAGACCTCACAAGCCCATAAACCCTTTCCTTTGCCTCCCAGCACTGTGAGTGGCTCCGGTGGGTGACTCAGCAGTTTAAGACCATTGCAGGAGAAGATGGGGAGATCAGCCTGCAAGAATTCAAAACAGCTTTGTGTGTGAAAGAGGCAGGTGTTGGCCCACGGTGGAAGCCCTGCATTGATGGTTATGTGCCCTGGTTCTCAGGGCATAGCCCTTACAAGGAGGGAAAGGGAGCTCCCTGGGGTGCCCGAGGTCTCCACCTTGTAGCAGAGCTGGTGAGCTGTTTCTAGCACGCTCCCATTCCTCTTAGTAGCTATGGCCTCCTGGGGTCTTCGAAAAAACACATGAAGTTGTAAATCAGTAGCTTGTCAAATCTTAAGCAATATGATTAACCCCCATTACCACTAGGTTTATGGGCAGAGCTGATGCTCTGACTTAGGCTTCCTTCGGAGATAAGCTTGTTAATGGTCTACACCTGTTAACACGCTGTCTGCTGTGACACACGGTTCCCAGTCCTCTGGGCCCCACAGCGACCCTGCCCACCCCACACAGCCTGCATGCCCTGACCCACAGAGGAGACATCAGCGGAGACGAGAGGACTGGAACCTGAAACGCCAGCCTCTCCCAGCTGTCCTCGGGACTGGCATCGAATGCTGTCCTAGTCCTTGACAGACACTAGCTAATAAGCATCTGAATGTCCTGCTTGAATCGGAAGGACCCTCCCCTGCTGCTCCTGGGGATACTGCTCAGAACCCTAACTCCACGCCTCCTCTCACAACAAACATGGGGAAGGAAAAAAATCCCATTCTCCCTAATGAGATTGTCCCATCCAAATGGGAGGCTATAAAACATCTTAAGACAAAGAGCATTCGGGAGGGTAGAGTGGTAAAGGTACTACCCAGGGATCCTGGAGACGAAGAAGAAAGCCCAGGGAGGGTTATCAGTCTACGGCGGACTTCAGCCTATACCTCATACTAGTGAGCCCCTCATGGTTTTATTAAGTCAGACACTATAGCCCCACAGGGTCCTTCCCTTGCCGTGAGGGGAGCCTCCCAGGACACAGCATCTCTAGGACACTCATCCAATCCTGTCTTCTTAATTTCTGTGCTCCCAGTGTCTAACACCAGGCCTGGCAGGTAAAGGCTACACAGCGCAAGACTGCTCAGTGAATGAATGAATGAATTGGTGATTAAGAACAAGACTGAAGTATAAAACATAGGCAGCCTTACAAACAAACTAAAGAAAGGGCTTGGACCTTCCAGTGGAATCTGTAAGTCCTTCCCAGATTCACTCATCCCTTGGGCTCGCCCCAAGTGGAGTGATACAGGGCTGGAAGGAGCCCACAGGAGGACCCCCTGTCTGACCCTTTCCCATGTTGGTTAAGGAACCACCCAGAGGCCTGGACTGCAAGGCTGATGGGGGTGATTGTATGTAGGGGGCAGACAGCCCATGCAAATTACAAAGCCCAGTGTCAGAAGGGGGCCTGAAGCCCAAACCAAGCCCATGCTCACTGCAGGGATCAGAGCAGGTCTTCCACTGAGCAGATCACAATGGGTGTTCAGGCACCTGAGTCCTGCCTGAATACTGCCACCCCGTGGTGCACCCCCTTGCCACCCCTTGCTACCTTCCCACACACAGGAAGACAGTGAACAAATTCGAAGCCCAGGCCCTGCGGCCACAGTTGTGCCTGTCTTCCACCCTCCTCGCCGACTGTCCTTCTTTGCAGAGAGATTCTTTGCCCTATTTTACTCCGATGGAAGTGGCACCATCACCCTCCAGGAGCTGCAGGACGCACTGACCCTGCTCATCTGCAGCAGCCCCATGGACAAACTCAAATTCCTCTTCCAGGTGTATGACATCGATGGTAAGGGCTCTTCCTGGGTGTGGGCTGGGGTGGGGAGAGCAGTGGGGGGCCTCAGTGAGAACCGGCCATTTCACCTCGTTAGGCCTGGAGGTGCCACCCGGGCCTGCCATGCCCAGCCTGGGACTGGTTTCTCCAGGTGAGGCTGACACTTCATTCCCTCACATCTCTTCCCCCATCCCTGTCCCTCTGTCTGATCCCTGCCCGCTTTCTGGGGCAGCGGGAGAAAAGGGGGACTCTGGCACAGGAGACAAATGCCTTCTATTCAACTTACCAGAGGCCAGAACCTTCTTTTGTTCTTTTTTATGTTTGAAAAAAAAAAAAATCTCTCTTGCTTTTTCCTTTTCATCATAATATAAGCTCACTATGAACATTTTAGACAGTACAGAGTGGTATAAAGAACACAAAAATCCCCCATAACATTTTGCTATGTCGCCTTCTAACTGGTTGCACATACACACTCCACTCAGCTTTTTTCTTTTTAACAAAATGGGATTATATTATATGTACTGCGATTTTTCACTTTTAAAACGTCAACATTTTGAAATGTAAAAATATATTGCTTTACAGTATCATCTTTATTGTGGTAAAATATAAAAATTGCCATCTTTTTTTTTTTTTTTCTTTTTTTGAGACTGAGTCTTGTTCTGTAGCCCTTAGGCTGGAGTGCAATGGCGCAATCTCTGCTCACTGCAACCTCCGCCTCCTGGGTTCCAGCGATTCTCCTGCCTCAGCCTCCTGAGTAGCTGGTATTACAGGAGTGTGCCACCAGGCCTGGCTAATTTTTATTTTTAGTAGAGATGGGGTTTTGCTGTGTTGGCCTGGCTGGTCTCAAACTCCTAACTTGAGGTGATCCACCCACCTCAGCCTCCCAAAGTGCTGGAATTACAGGTGTGAGCCACCGCACCCAGCCAAACTGTGCCATCTTAACCATTTTTAAGCATACAGTTCAATGGCATTAAACACATTCACATTCCTGTGCAACATCACCACCCTCTATCTGCAGAAGCTTTTCGTCCTTCCACTGAAACTCTGTGCCCACTGAACACTGATCCCCCATTCCTCCTCCCCTAGTCCCTGGCCACCACCATTCTATGAATACTTTCTCTCTCTAAGAATCTGATTTCTCGAGGCACCTCATCTAAGTGGGATTATACAATATTTGTCATTTTGTATATGGCTTATGTAACTTGAGTGTCTTCAAGCTTCATCTGTGTCATAGCAAGTGACAGAATTTTATGCCTTTTTAAGGCTGTATAATATTCCATTGTGGGTATGTGCCATATTTTGTTTATCCACTCACCAATTAGTGGACATTTGAGCTGTTTCTACCTTTTAACTATTGTGATCAATGCTGCTATGAACATTGGTGCACAAATATCTGAGTCCCTGCTTTCAGTTCTTCTGGGTATATATCAAGAAGGTGAATGCTGGATGACATGGTAATTCTATTTTAATTTTCTGAGGAACTGCCATACTGTTTTCCACAGTGGCTGCATTATTTTACATTCCTACCAGTAATGTGCTCCAAGTTCTCCACATTCTTGCTAACACTTGTTATTTTCTGCCTTTTTTTTTTTTTTTTTTTTTGAGATGGAATCTTGTTCTGTCACCCAGGCTGGAGTGCAGTGGTACAATCTTGGCTCATCACAGCCTCCGCCTCCCAGGTTCAAGCAACTCTCCTGCCTCAGCCTCCTAAGTAGCTGGGACTACAGGTGCCCACCACCACGTCCAGCTAATTTTTATATTTTTAGTAGAGATGGGGTTTCACCATGTTAGCTGGGCTGGTCCCAAATTCCTGACCTCAGGTGATCTGCCTGCCTTGGACCCCCAAAGTGCTGGGATCACAGATGTGAGCCACTGTGCCCAGCTTTATATTCTGCTTTTTGATGCTAGCCATCCTAATGGATGTGAAGTGGTGACTCACTGTACTTACGGTGCCATTTTTAGTGGCTGCATTATACTCCACTGCGTGTGTCATACAGCACAGACTCTAAGGACAAGTTACCTAAGTTCAAATCTCAGTGCCATCACTTATGTGAACTTAGGCAAGTTGCTTAACTTCTCTGTACCTCAATTTATTTATCAAATGGGAGTTATGATAATAATTGTTCATACTCATAGGGTTGAAATGAAGGTTAAATTAGTTAACTTATGAGCAATGGGAGCCATCACAGGGTGTTGAGCAAGGGATTCACAGGGATGGACCTGCATTCTGAAAAGTTTTTCTTCAGCAATGTTCACTTTGCTGCCCTGGTGCAGGAGGGCAGAAAACAGGTAGCTGGCTTCACCCAGCAATGGGATTTTCTGAGAGTCAGTGGAATCAAAGGTCAGAGGGACACGGAAGGGGAATGTGTGCATGAGGATTGTGAAGGAGAACCCTGGATTTGAAATTGGCCAACAGAGAGATGAAGGCAGATAGAAGAGGCCGTGAAGGGGCCAGGGAGGGACTGGTCCTCCAGATGAGTACAGAAACCTGCTGCCATCGTGGCTCTTGACTAGGAAAGCAGAACAGGAGGTGCATGGAGCTGCGACTGGGGAGTAGTATAACATACTCTAATAGATTCTGCATCGTAATGGGATTACGGACTTCAGCTTGGGCCGGAATGATGATCACAACACCAGTGAGAATTTCCATTTATATGCAACGGCCTTCTTCCAGATACTGCATGTGGTGTTTTGCAATTATCTAGTGTCCTTGAACCAGTTCTGAGAGGGAAGAATGATTCCTCTCATTTTAGAGATGAGCAAAGTGAGGTCCATGACCCCATCGGACTTAGAACCCACTACCGCAGAGTAAAGGAGAGGCAGGAGCAGGGTGCCACACTGGGTGTGTCCATATCCAAAGCAGGCCAAGAAGTCATTAATTATGGACTCTGCTGCTCAGGAAGAGTAAGATACATACAGAAAAATCTCATCTCTGTTGGTAGTTTTGGCTTCCTTATCCCATCATTTCCCACCACCCATGTTTACTTCAGGCCACACCACTGGGCTGGAATGCCCAGCTGTGGCCCTCTGAAGACAGCAGGATAAACACTGCATCTGCTCCAAGTTGAACAACAAGGCACACTCCCTCAGCACGAACCCGCATGCAGTGTACCTCTGGATAATTGAGACTCTGGGCACACAGCCCCTTACAGATTAAGTAAGCAGAAGTATTTTTCTGGGCAGTTGGTCTTGGAAGTTGAGCAGTACTTAGGAAGCTACAGACTCTGTAGACAGACGTCCACTGAAGCCAAAGATTATTCTATACCCGTGGGGAGGCATCCATCGCTGTTGAGAAAGGCAGCTGGGCACCGTGGAAGGTTTCTGAGCATGGTTTATACCCCTAAGGAGAACTGATTGGCAAAAAGCCGGAGGTGGGTAAACAGAAGAGGCCCACCGCTTCCTGCAGTGTGTGTGCATGGCAGGGGGCGTCTGCAGGTACAGAGTGGGGTGCTAGGGCAGGCCCCCACTCGGCTTCATCCCTACTCGGGACAGGCAGCGGCTCCATTGACCCCGATGAGGTGCGCACCGTGCTGCAGTCGTGCCTGCGCGAAAGCGCCCTGTCGCTGCCGGACGAGAAGCTGGACCAGCTGATGCCGGCGCTGTTGAGTGGGCAGACACCGACAGCAGCTCCGGGACGAGCTGCGGCGCCTCCCCGGAGTCATGGAGAACCTGACCATCAGGTACGGCCGGGTCTCGGGCATTGGCACCGTCTGCGAGACTCCCGGCCCAAATGTGGCAGGAACTCACGGCGGATCCGCCCCGCCCCTGCTCCTCCCCAGTTCAGCCCCTCTTGGGTGCCCCGCAGGGCAGCTGTCCTCATTGCCTTCATTTCCCGCAGTGTCTCTGCAGAATCCACTCACGGTATGAGGCACCTACTGTGTGCTGAGCACTTTTGCATATACCAGTGCATTTTATAGCAATGCTCATTCTACAAAAGGAAATTACTTCCCCTGAAGTAAGCTGCCTAGGATCACACAAATACTTAACAAAGGTAGTTATTTACGCAATCAATGTTTGAGCAGCTCCTGTGAGCCACACACTGTTCTGAATAATGCAGTGAATGAGGTCCCCCCCCTGCTGGGGCCCCATTCCAGACGGAGAGGCATGTCATTCACACCAATGAACAAACACACAAACTAGAGAAGCACAGAATTAATACGTGCTGTGGAGAAAATAAGAGTGTAAAAACAAGACCCAAGACTCCAGGCTCTGAATGGAGCCGGTTTTGTAGTTA
>NW_022436995.1:9876484-9880830 GCF_009761245.1 Sapajus apella
CACCACCACAGCCAGCTAGTTTTTGTATTTTTAGTAGAGATGGGCTTTCACCATGTTGGCCAGACTGGTCTCGAACTCCTGACCTTAAGTGATCCGTTCGCCTCAGCCTCCCAAAGTGTTGGATTACAGACGTGAGCCACCGTGCTGGGCCCCTGTGTATTAACTTATTGGGGTTTACTTACCAAAACATATCTCAGATTCTTCCATCCTTTTCTATTAACTGTTTTAACATTGGAAAGTAAAGAGAAGTAATAAAAAAAAAAAAAAATAGCCGTGGTTGTGACATCCAGCACTCTGGAGTCCCCTTTCAGCTCCACGGAGCTGTGCAACTGTGACCAAGTCACTTGACCTCTCTGTTTCCTGGTGTGAAGGAAGCCGGCCTGCTTGCCAGACTTGGTCGACCACAGCTGGAGAGGGTCTTTAGGTTCAGACACGCGTGGTCCCCACCCCACCGCGCCCCTCTGAGCGGAGCCCGCCTCCCTTGCAGCGCTACCCACTGGCTGACGCCCCCCGCCTCCCGCCCACACCCCCGCCGGCCGCGCCCGCTGACTCGAGCCTACTGGCACAACCACCGCAGCCAGCTGCTCTGCCTGGCCGCCTACGCAGGCCTCCACGTGCTGCTCTATGCACTGGCGGCAAGCGCGCACTGGGACCTCGGCACCAGCGTCATTGTGGCCAAGGGCTGCGGCCAGTGCCTCAACTTCGACTGCAGCGTCATCGCGGTAGACTGTGCCAGCACAGGCGGGGAAGCAAGCAGGGGCTCCAAGGGGGGCTCCTCCTAGGCAGAGCGACACACAGAGGACACCTGAAATGCCAGGGCAGGGTGGCACCTTAGAAATCAGCTGGGCCAACGCCCAGAGGTGGTGGATGCCACCCAGAGAGGGACAGCAGCTTGTTCACAGGCACACAGCCAGTAGGTAATAACATAACTGGCATTTTTGTGCACTATGCATCAGGCACGTGCTGAGTAGGCTCCATTTGATCTTCACAACTCCCCTCTGGTGGAGTCCTGTGCAGGTCCACCTTCAAGAGGAAACCCTACAAGAGGCCTTGAATACCAGATCATGGAGTTGGCATGTGGTTCTCTGACTTGCAGATGAGGTCTCTAAGAGGTGGTTTTTAACCCAGATACAATGGATCTCAGGATCTCAGCTCATTGCAACCTCTGCCTCCTGGGTTCAAGCAATTCTCCTGCCTCAGCCTCCTGAGTACTGGGATTATAGGCGACCACCACCACACAGCTAATTTTTATATATTTAGTAGAGATGGGGTTTCATTATATTGGCCAGGCTGGTCTTGAACTCCTGACCTCATGATCTGCCCACCTTGGCCTCCCAAAGTGCTGGGCTTACAAGCATGAGCAACTCCACTTGGCCTCTAAGAGTTTTTAATCACACAACTACTCCCATTAAAACAAAGGCCCTTTTGTGATTATCTCCATGCCCTATTATCATTAGCTAATAGACTTAAAGGCACAAAGTAACTAACTAAAGGGGAAGATTCATCATTGACGAGCAGGAATGCCCACCTCTAGGTCAGATATGCTTCTAGATATCAGCTTCTTGTTAAAGTGGGTTTTGTGAGTTTTGTTTTACATTTATTTTTATTATTTTTAATTGTTAATTTTAATTTTTGTGGGCACATAGTAGGTGTATATATTTATGGGCTACATGGGATGTTTTGATACATACAATGTGTAATAATCACATCTTGTGAATTGGGGTACCCATTCCTAGAGTGGGATTTGCATTAACAGTGTAACCAGCTGACAAAGAGTTCATTCCAGGGGTGGGAGGCGTGTGACTTATTTTCTTGGTCACTTGCTCTTGCATTATCAACACAACTGTCAATCTGTGGTTTCTCTGCCGGGAAACTTATAAAGCTACTTGTCCTTCCTGTGAGGGGTAGTTAGCTGAGTTTCGGTAACGCCAAATACCGGAACCTGCAAGTCCACATCCTTGGCACGCATAACTATACTGAAGGCAAATGAGCAATGAGAGGACCCTGGTCAACACTCTGCATTTAGGAAAGTCTGCTCCTCCTCCAAGGCACCTCGAGAACTAATGTGGCACACACCCATCTGACATAGGGACCAAATGAGGGCACCAAGTCCACAGAGATATTTTATTTATTTAATTTATTCTATCTATCTATCTATCTATCTATCTATCTGTCTATTTGAGACAGGGTCTCTGTCTTTCACCCAGGCTGGAGTGCATAGCTCACTGTAACCTCAAACGCGTGGGCTCAAGCAATCCTGGGCTCAAGCAATCCTGGACTCAAGCAATCCTGGGCTCAAGCAATCCTGGGCTCAAGCATTCCTCCTGCCTCAGCCTCCTAAGTAGCTAGGACTACAGGAGCATACCGCCATGTCCAGCTAATTAAAAAAATTTTTTTTCTATAGAAACAAGGGTCTTGCTGTGTTGCCCAGGCTGGTCTCAAACTCCTAGGCTCCAGTGATCCTCCTGTCTCAGCCTTCCAAAGTGCTGGGATTACTGGAGTGAGCCACTGTGCCTGGCCTGTATATTAAATATTAGTAAAAGTATAGGTGTTTCTCATGTGTTTAGATAAAAATTAATACAAATAGACATTCTGTAACTTTCTCTTCCCACCCCAATTCTGGAAACTCTCCTCTGGAGACCCCAGCTGTGAACCAGGGAAGCAGCAGGCATGGGGGCAGGGGAGTTTGGTGCGTGTCCTGTTCAGAAAGCACAGCTAGCTCAGGAGGCTGCAGGAGTTGGCTGGGAAAAGCGGACAAGGCAGACAGAGAGTGAGGTGGGGCTCTCTGCCACTCTGCCTGGCCAGGTGCTGATGCTCAGACGCTGCCTCGCCTGGCTGCGGGCCACGTGGCTGGCTCAAGTCCTACCACTGGACCAGAACATCCAGTTCCACCAGCTCATGGGCTACGTGGTGGTGGGGCTATCTCTTCTGCACACTGTGGCTCACATTGTGAATTTTGGTGAGTGATCCGGGGCAGAGTTGGGTTGGGGAGAACCTGGAGCAGCTCCAAGCCCAGAATACAGGGCCCAGGCACCCTGAGTGCCCTGCCTGCTCAAAGGTGAGAGAAGGGGTGCCCTGGATAAACCAATGCTCTGGACAAATTTTCTGCCTGTGCTAGTATCTGATAGTACAGGGTGGGGATCCCAAGGGAAGGTGGAGTGGGAAAAGCTGGTCTTGCAGTCATTCAGATTTCTGGGCTTGTTTCCAGCACTCCAGGCTCAGGCAGAGGCCAGCCCTTTCCAGCTCTGGGAGCTGCTGCTCACCAGGAGGCCTTGAATTGGCTGGGTGCACGGCTCAGCCTCCCTGACAGGTGTCGCTCTGCTGTTGCTGCTCCTCCTCATGTTCACCTGCTCCAGCTCGGGCATCCGCAGGAGTGGCCACTTTGAGGTGCTCCAGTCCCTGCCCTTTTGCTTCCCCCAAGGCCAGGGTTCTATCTTCATTTCTTTCTGTGTCCCTTCTACTTTACTCCAGAGCCCAGGAAAGTCCCAAGCTGGTCTGCGTGTTATCTGCATGTGATTTAGGGCCTGCTGCTGGGTTCTGCCACTGGACTGTAGTTTGTGTCTGCCAAGTGTAGACGTTTTGCTCTGGGAGTGTCTGCCTTTCTGCTGGCTTATCTCTTTAACCTATTTGGGTTAAGTTGGACTTAAAACAGCACAGGGAGGGGAAGAAACACAGGCTCGGCAGGTTTTGAATCCCCACTCCCCTGCTTACTGGTCACTCCACCTTTCCAAGCCTCAGTTTTCTCATCTGTAAAATGGAGGTGTAATTCTCAATGTTATTTTAGGAATTATTGGCGATAATTCATGTAAAACCACTAACTACATACCTAGCATGTAGGTGCTCTGAAAATGTCAGTTCCATCTTTGCTTCCATCTCTCCAGCTTCCTCAAGATGCAGAAAGTCACAGACGATTTGGTTTGGAGACCTTGACAGTCTCCTGGCCTAGGCACATCAGAAATAGACATATATGAATACCTACTGTGGGCCAGCAACAAGCCTTAGAAGTAGGAATCAGAAGCCTCATTTGACCGATGAGGAATCTGACATGCAGAAAACTAATAAAATTGGCTAAGAGTCCATAGCTTTAGAAGGTGCCAAAATCGTCTTCCACTATTTCTTCTCCACTCCCAGGAAGCCATTGCTGCCTTTTCTTCCTTCCTTCTGAGAATGGATCAGGGGATCGGGATATTGATGCTCATAATCCCTGTGGGGGCAGTCCACTCTGCCCAGAACCTCCCAGGCAGATATTTCAGATGTTTGCCTCTGGGATCAGAAATCTTCCCTCAAAGGCTCCCTTGGCCAAGCCCTCGGAAAAAGAATCTTCCCAACCCCAACCTCTCACCCAA
>NW_022436995.1:9881230-9888357 GCF_009761245.1 Sapajus apella
ATTGTTAATTTTAATTTTTGTGGGCACATAGTAGGTGTATATATTTATGGGCTACATGGGATGTTTTGATACATACAATGTGTAATAATCACATCTTGTGAATTGGGGTACCCATTCCTAGAGTGGGATTTGCATTAACAGTGTAACCAGCTGACAAAGAGTTCATTCCAGGGGTGGGAGGCGTGTGACTTATTTTCTTGGTCACTTGCTCTTGCATTATCAACACAACTGTCAATCTGTGGTTTCTCTGCCGGGAAACTTATAAAGCTACTTGTCCTTCCTGTGAGGGGTAGTTAGCTGAGTTTCAGTAACGCCAAATACCGGAACCTGCAAGTCCACATCCTTGGCACACATAACTATACTGAAAGCAAATGAGCAATGAGAGGACCCTGGTCAACACTCTGCATTTAGGAAAGTCTGCTCCTCCTCCAAGGCACCTCGAGAACTAATGTGGCATACACCCATCTGACATAGGGACCAAATGAGGGCACCAAGTCCACAGAGATATTTTATTTATTTAATTTATTCTATCTATCTATCTATCTATCTATCTATCTGTCTATTTGAGACAGGGTCTCTGTCTTTCACCCAGGCTGGAGTGCATAGCTCACTGTAACCTCAAACGCGTGGGCTCAAGCAATCCTGGGCTCAAGCAATCCTGGACTCAAGCAATCCTGGGCTCAAGCAATCCTGGGCTCAAGCATTCCTCCTGCCTCAGCCTCCTAAGTAGCTAGGACTACAGGAGCATACCGCCATGTCCAGCTAATTAAAAAAATTTTTTTTCTATAGAAACAAGGGTCTTGCTGTGTTGCCCAGGCTGGTCTCAAACTCCTAGGCTCCAGTGATCCTCCTGTCTCAGCCTTCCAAAGTGCTGGGATTACTGGAGTGAGCCACTGTGCCTGGCCTGTATATTAAATATTAGTAAAAGTATAGGTGTTTCTCATGTGTTTAGATAAAAATTAATACAAATAGACATTCTGTAACTTTCTCTTCCCACCCCAATTCTGGAGACTCTCCTCTGGTGACCCCAGCTGTGAACCAGGGAAGCAGCAGGCATGGGGGCAGGGGAGTTTGGTGCGTGTCCTGTTCAGAAAGCACAGCTAGCTCAGGAGGCTGCAGGAGATGGCTGGGAAAAGCGGACAAGGCAGACAGAGAGTGAGGTGGGGCTCTCTGCCACTCTGCCCGGCCAGGTGCTGATGCTCAGACGCTGCCTCGCCTGGCTGCGGGCCACATGGCTGGCTCAAGTCCTACCACTGGACCAGAACATCCAGTTCCACCAGCTCATGGGCTACGTGGTGGTGGGGCTATCTCTTGTGCACACTGTGGCTCACATTGTGAACTTTGGTGAGTGATCCGGGGCAGAGTTGGGTTGGGGAGAACCTGGAGCAGCTCCAAGCCCAGAATACAGGGCCCAGGCACCCTGAGTGCCCTGCCTGCTCAAAGGTGAGAGAAGGGGTGCCCTGGATAAACCAATGCTCTGGACAAATTTTCTGCCTGTGCTAGTATCTGATAGTACAGGGTGGGGATCCCAAGGGAAGGTGGAGTGGGAAAAGCTGGTCTTGCAGTCATTCAGATTTCTGGGCTTGTTTCCAGCACTCCAGGCTCAGGCAGAGGCCAGCCCTTTCCAGCTCTGGGAGCTGCTGCTCACCAGGAGGCCTTGAATTGGCTGGGTGCACGGCTCAGCCTCCCTGACAGGTGTCGCTCTGCTGTTGCTGCTCCTCCTCATGTTCACCTGCTCCAGCTCGGGCATCCGCAGGAGTGGCCACTTTGAGGTGCTCCAGTCCCTGCCCTTTTGCTTCCCCCAAGGCCAGGGTTCTATCTTCATTTCTTTCTGTGTCCCTTCTACTTTACTCCAGAGCCCAGGAAAGTCCCAAGCTGGTCTGCGTGTTATCTGCATGTGATTTAGGGCCTGCTGCTGGGTTCTGCCACTGGACTGTAGTTTGTGTCTGCCAAGTGTAGACGTTTTGCTCTGGGAGTGTCTGCCTTTCTGCTGGCTTATCCCTTTAACCTATTTGGGTTAAGTTGGACTTAAAACAGCACAGGGAGGGGAAGAAACACAGGCTCGGCAGGTTTTGAATCCCCACTCCCCTGCTTACTGGTCACTCCACCTTTCCAAGCCTCAGTTTTCTCATCTGTAAAATGGAGGTGTAATTCTCAATGTTATTTTAGGAATTATTGGCGATAATTCATGTAAAACCACTAACTACATACCTAGCATGTAGGTGCTCTGAAAATGTCAGTTCCGTCTTTGCTTCCATCTCTCCAGCTTCCTCAAGATGCAGAAAGTCACAGACAATTTGGTTTGGAGACCTTGACAGTCTCCTGGCCTAGGCACATCAGAAATAGACATATATGAATACCTACTGTGGGCCAGCAACAAGCCTTAGAAGTAGGAATCAGAAGCCTCATTTGACCGATGAGGAATCTGACATGCAGAAAACTAATAAAATTGGCTAAGAGTCCATAGCTTTAGAAGGTGCCAAAATCGTCTTCCACTATTTCTTCTCCACTCCCAGGAAGCCATTGCTGCCTTTTCTTCCTTGCTTCTGAGAATGGGTCAGGGGATCGAGATATTGATGCTCATAATCCCTGTGGGGGCACTCCACTCTGCCCAGAACCTCCCAGGCAGATATTTCAGATGTTTGCCTCTGGGATCAGAAATCTTCCCTCAAAGGCTCCCTTGCCCAAGCCCTCGGAAAAAGAATCTTCCCAACCCCAACCTCTCACCCAACCCCATCCCCAGGAGAGAGTCAAGGCTCTGGGCACTGTCCTGGCTTTGAGGGTAACCCTGAGTCCTGTCTCTGTCCCACCCCCGAGGCCTTGAGCTCTGGAAGTTTACTGCCCCCACCCCCACCCCACAGGCGTTCTGTTGGACTCACCTGTCCCACCTCCTCGTGTGGGTTCTGCTCATCCTTCATGGGCCCAACTTCTGGAAGTGGCTGCTGGTTCCTGGAATCTTGTTTTTCCTGGAGAAGGCCATCGGGCTGGCAGTGTCCCGCATGGCAGCCGTGCGCATCGTGGGAGTCAACCTCCTCCCCTCCAAGGTACAGAGGGTGGGTGGGGGAGGCCTTTTTCACCCCAAGAGACAGTTGGTGGGGTAGAACAGTTGGGTACCCTGTCAGACCCCCAAGGAAATAGGAAATAGTGTAGCTGCAGTCCTACTGCTAAGGAGGAGACAAGCAAAATGCAACACGCAGTCCGGCCCTCCAGGAGGGAGGCTTTGGGAAGGTGAATGACAGGGCAGGCAATACACCTCTAAAATCCAGATTTCGGGCGAGCGTTCTCCTTCAGCTCAGTAAGCATCACTCAGTAGTGCCTACAGGGCGGCAGGCCCTGAACTAGGTTACAGAGACACAGAGAAGGTCTGCACGGTCCTGCTTTCTAGGGGAGCCAGGCCTCTCATTACAGTGCAGGGCTGTGTTGCTGAAAGAAGTAGAATGCCCTGCGGCATTAAACCCTTTGTCTTTGGGAGGTCCGGGAAGGCTTCAGAATGAGGGAGAAGATGCCATATCAGGGTTTTGAGGGATGAATAGGAGTTTGTTGGATAGAGAAGATAAGGAAGGGTATTGCTGGCAGAAGGAACAGCACGTTAAAGACACAGAGTTGTGAAAGGGTATGCTGCGCTTGGGGGACCACAGGTGATTTGACATAGCTTGGGCTAAGTTGCCAGGAAGAAGCCAGAGAGGTAAGCAAGGCCTGATCCTGAAGGGCCTTCTGAGCTGGGAGACCCACCCTGCAGGCCATGGGGAACCCCTGAGCATGCTGGGAGGAGATGCTGGTATTAAGCTGGGACCATTAATATTCTAGTTAGATTTCTTTAGTGCTCTGTGGAAGGTGGCTTGGAGGGGGCTTGTGGTGAGCTTCTTGCAAATGCAAAGATAAGAGTTCATGAGGGCAGTGGCCATGGGATGGAGGAAGGTGAACATCACGGAAAGACTCAAGAAGTAACTGCCTATGTTTTGGGGCTACAGAGAGGATGGAGTCTAGGATGTCTCGCAGGTGTCTGAGTTGTGCCATCTATGGAGAAAGGGAAGGCAGTTCTAGGCGGGCTTGGCTCTGGACACGCTGAGTTGGAGGACCTGGGAGGCTGAAGGATGACGCTGTGCTGTGTGTCTAGGCTGTGGCATCCAACAGCCTCAGCTGCACTCAAATCCCACAGTTTCTTACCCGGTGGCCCTGGGAAGTTACTTGACCTCTCTGAGCCTCCGCTTCTCATCCCTAAAGTGGAGAGAAATTAATATCTGTCTCATAGAGTTGCTGTGAGGTCTACAGATAAAACACAGTGCTCCAAAGCAATTGTCCAGAAGGGTGTTGTTATCCAAGGAGAGATGCCCATTGGTGATTGGAATGCTGGCCAAGGCCTTGCCAAAGTTCCTAGAAAGGGCTGGAGCAGCCAGGGAGGCCTCACAGGTCCACTAAAAAGCAGTGCTTACACCCTGAGAAGCGGGAGAAAACCAGGGGCCCACTTCAGACACAGCCTGCTGCCCCCTCTAGGATTGCTGCCCACTTCCAGATTGACAGGTTGGCTGCTGGGGTGGGCCCCCACTCAGAAGCACAGAAGAGTGTCGTGTCTCGAGGGCTGCCTGTTTTATGGAGGAGAAGGGCAGCCCAGCCTCTGCCCTCTCGTCCTGGAGCCCCTGGTGGCTTTGGGCCTGCAGGAATGACACTGATCTCCTTCCTCTCTCCCAGGTCACCCATCTCATCAAGCAGCCCCCTTTCTTTCCCTATAGACCTGGAGACTACTTGTATCTGGACATCCCCACCATCGCTCACTATCAGTGGCACCCCTTCACCATCAGCAGTGCTCCTGAGCAGAAAGGTAACAGCCACCTCCTCCAGTCACTGCTCATATTCAGTGAGTTCCCACCATGGGCCTCAAGTACAGGCTGGGAACTCGGAACACAGCGCTGAGCATAGCCAAAAACACAAAGTCAGCCTCAAAAAGCTCTCTCTGAAGTGGGAGCAGGCATGCAGACACCGACTGTCATGGCAAGGGCTGTGCCTGCCTCACGGAAGTCTTACAGGGAGGGCCTGGCTTAGCGGGGAGAAGCCTTTACAGACACAGGGGCATTCAACTAGACTTTGAATGATTAGTAGGAGTTTACCAGACAGGGACGGAGATGGGGAGGAGGCAGAAGAAAACGCAGAAGTAAAAACATGAGGACCTGGAGACTGAGAAGAGGCCTGTAGCTAAAGCTACAGTGGGGAGCAGGAGGAGCAGCAAGGAAAGAAGGGAGGGACACGCAGAGAGAGAAAGAGACAGAGCATGAAAGACAGATGACGTGGCTGGCAGAGCCAATCAGAGCTAGGATGGGACCAAGGAGGATTTCAGAAGCCAAAAAAAAAAAAAAAGGAAAAGGGCAGAGCTGAAAGCAGGGGATCTCTTGCATCCTCCTCTCTCTCATGTCGTGGATTCTATTTAGTACCACTGAGCAGAAGAGTCATGTCACCTCACACCACATTTCCATCAGCCGTTCATTCAGCAGAGGACCTTAGTAACCACCTGCCACATCCCAGGCATGGGTGCCATGAAAGCAGTTGGTACCACCATGGACTGAGTGCCTACTGTGTGCAGAGCCACTGAATGGTAAGAGGGCCTGTTTTGGTGAGACTTTGGCCTGATGGAGGTGGCAGGGTCCCCACCTTTAGAAAATTCCTGGTGGACTGCCCTGATTCTTTCTTTGGCACACGAGTCTGAACCCTCATTAAGCTCAGGTTGACTTCATCGAGAAAGATCTCAAGGTCTGCACCAGAGAGAACCGCTGCCCTGTGGCTGTGGCTGCTAGTTTGGTTCTGAGGAAGGGCATTCAAACCAGGACTTGGGGGCTGAGGCCCAGCACCAATCCCTCCAGTGGGGTGACGCCTGCTCCCTGGTGCCAGGCACTATGGACCCCCTTTCCCCTCCCACCCTTCTCTTGCTCAGACACAATCTGGCTGCACATCCCGTCCCAAGGCCAGTGGACAAACAGGCTGTATGAGTCCTTCAAGGCATCAGACCCACTGAGCTGTGGTTCCAAGAGGCTGTCAAGGAGCGTGATGATGAGAAAAAAAAGATGTAGTAAGTGGAAAAGGCAGGTTACTAAAAAGGACGCTCCATTTATGTAAAAGTGTCATGTATGTCTGTGTTAGAAAAAAAATCTATAAGGGCACAGGGAAAATGTTGAGTAGTTATGTGCTCTGATGCTTTTCTCACTTGATTGTTTAATAATTTCTATATCTATATTTTTAAAGCTAACATTACGATTTGTGATTTGAATAATAAAGCAATTTCTGTTTTGAAACAAAGTAGAGTGTACAGCCCTGCCCACCCCTCTCTGTATCTCAGCACAGGGAGTTAGGGACGTTACTGGAGCTGAAGGTCCTGCAGGCCCGGGGGAGATCCCTGGCCACGGGACGAAGATCCGGTGTACACGAAGACAAAGGAGGAGACTCAAGCATGGCGGGAAGCCTCTTCTGAAGACAGTGGCCTAGTGAGGCTGAGGAAGGCGGGACTGGAGGCAGGAGGCTCAGCTGGCTTATCTTCTCAGGAACTGGGGGCCTTGGAACCTTGCCTTAAGGGCAAGCCATGTTCAGGAAGGACCACACATCACCTGGGTGTCTCTGAGGCCAATCATCTGCCTGAAACCTTCCTAACATTTGCGTAATCACTGCAGTAATACTTGCTACTTAGCTTTTCTTTTACATCCCAACGTTACTTTAAACTTAATTGTATTTCAAAAGGAATCTTAAGATTATTATCTCTAATGGAAAACAGTATCGTGTGCCATGAGCAGAGGATAGCTTTGAAAGTAAAAACAATGGGAATCAATGTTATTAAATTCGGCCGGGCGCCGTGGCTCACGCCTGTAATCCCAGCACTGTGGGAGGCCGAGGCGGGTGGATCACGAGGCCAAGAGATCGAGACCATCCTGGTCAACGTGGTGAAACCCTGTCTCTACTAAAAGTACAAAAAATCAGCTGGGCATGGTGGCGCGTGCCTGTAATCCCAGCTACTCAGGAGGCTGAGGCAGGAGAATTGCCTGAACCCAGGAGGCGGAGGTTGCGGTGAGCCGAGATCGCGCCATTGCACTCCAGCCTGGGTAATGAGTGAAGCTCCGTCTCAAAAAAAAAAAAAAAAAAAAAAAAAA
>NW_022436995.1:9888457-9890581 GCF_009761245.1 Sapajus apella
CCATGCTTTTGTAAAAATAAAGGAAAAAGAGAAGAGAGTAGTGTTAGAGTGAGGGTAAAGATGCGTTAGCCAGAATGGAAGGCTTTCTCGTTGCCATCGGAAAGACTAAAGAAAATTGAAAGCAGAGAAGCTCGCTCACAGGATTCCTCCCAAACCACACCCCACACCAGGGGAGCAGCCTTCGGTTACCTCGGGACAAAGAGGCAACATGGCATAATGTGACGATCCTGGACAGGCAGCTGGAGACCCAGGCTCTACCCGAACTCTGTGGGAACGTGGACACGCCCTTTCCATGCTCTCGGCCTGTAGGATTGCGAAGGTCACTCCTAACTCTGCCTCCTGCACGAGAGCAGGAAATACCATAGGCTTCTTCAGGCCTGTTCTGGGGTCTGCTGCTTTCACCTTCGAGAAGAACGGCATTGACTTGGACAGGGCTGTCTGACTGCCACACGCTCTAAGTCAGGGGAAGACAGAGGAGGTCTGCTCCCTTCCCCTGAGGAGCACACTGTCTGCAAGCCCAGAGCAGAGCCCTAGGGCCCCGGGGAGTGAGTCAGGGGAGGCCCTGGCTTCTCTGCTTGGAGAAGCTGGGAAGAGCTTGGAAGAGGAATAGCAACTTCAAATGAGCTGGACAATGAAGGATGCAGTGTGCACTGAAGGAATTGACAGCTGGGGAAGAGGAAGGGCATTTCAGGCAGAGGGAAAAGAATATTTTAGGCTAGGAGGGGGGTGCTCTCCAGTCACACCCTGAAACTGACTTGTGCTGGACCATAGGAGCCACCGTTAAATTTTCAGGAATTTCGTGAGCTGGTTATTCAACACAGTTGTTACGGTGAGAGCCATGGTGGGCAGCATTTACACCACAGAAATGGGCAGAAGCTAACAATCAAGACTGTTACCCCTTCTCCAGAAGTCAGTTTACCAGCACATCACTGATGTTCTCCTTCAAAAGAGCTTCGTGTTCCCTGAATGGTTTGTGCAGACAAAGCAATTCCCTTTTTATAAAGTTGCTCAGACTGGCAAGGGCGAGGAAGCTTCTAAGAAATGCCTAACACTGTCCATTCCAAGACCATAACTTTCTGCTGTACTCCCTGCAGGGCTCCGAGATGTTTTTGGAGAACCGCCAATTCTGTAACATCAAGGTGAGAGGCTGCAGGGGGTGGACATGAGCAAGAACTCCTGCCCCAACCAAAGGAAGTGAAGTCTTTGCCTTTAAGGAGGGGCTACTGTGGTTCGGGGTGCGGAGGCTCCTCAAATCCCCATGGGCTGACATCCAGGTATCTGGGTCTTGTAACCACAGCCCTCCCCCTGCTCTTTATATCCAAGGGTATAACGCCTCATCCTTGGCCTGTCTCTTCTCCAGGAGCAGAGATGGGTGTGCAGTGTACAGAGCTACACACTCTCTGTCCCTGTCTCCCGGGCACCCCACGGCGCACACCCAGTGGTGGCAGACACAACACCCCAGGGATGCGGATTGGGTCCTTGTTTACACCAGCTCTGCATTCTAACACCTAGAGCTCTCCCCAGGCTGGTGCTGAGAGCACAGCATGTGGGAAGAGCACTGGAGTGGGAGCCACTTAGACCTGGCTTCCAGCCCAGGAGATGTCTTTCTATGTATAAAGGGGGTCCTGAAGCCCTGGGGACATCTCCTGATAGCAGGGAAGACCAGTGTCGCCCCCCATCTCTCTTCTCTGATGTCCTCTTGTGCACAGTGCTATATCGATGGGCCTTACGGGACACCCACACACCGGATCTTCGCCTCTGAGCACGCCCTGCTCATGGGGCAGGCATCGGCATCACCCCTTTGCTTCCATCCTGCAGAGTACCATGTACAGGTGCGCAAACAGGCTGCTGCTTCCTGCGTCCCGGATCAGAGCCCCAAGGCACCCTCTCCACCCCTACTGCCTTTATGCCTTCTCCTTCCTCTGCTCTCCTGTCTCCCACTGCTCACCTGTCTCCCTCTGCTCACCTGTCTCCCTCTGCTCACCTGTCTCCCTCTGCTCACCTGTCTCCCACTGCTCACCTGTCTCCCTCTGCTCACCTGTCTCCCTCTGCTCACCTGTCTCCCTCTGCTCTTCTGTCTCCCTCTGCTCACCTGTCTCCCTCTGCTCACCTGTCTCCCTCTGC
>NW_022436995.1:9890681-9910353 GCF_009761245.1 Sapajus apella
CTCCCTCTGCTCACCTGTCTCCCTCTGCTCACCTGTCTCCCTCTGCTCTTCTGTCTCCCTCTGCTCACCTGTCTCCCTCTGCTCTCCTGTCTCCCTCTGCTCTTCTGTCTCCCTCTGCTCACCTGTCTCCCTCTGCTCTTCTGTCTCCCTCTGCTCTTCTGTCCCTCTCTGCTCTTTGGTCTCTTTTCTCTCCTGCTCTGTCCCCCTCTCCTTTTTGTGTCTCATCCTTCCCCTTCCTCATACAGTGGGCTCTGCCACCCCATCCTTGCTCCCTGTCCCGCGAACTGTTCTCTGGGGTCCTGCAAAGTCTCACCCCAAGTTTCAAACCCCTTCCTCCTGCCTCCCCTCGGGCACCAGAAAAGGAAAGCGTGTTTGCTCCAACTGCCAGCACTCCTGGATAGAAGGTGTCCAAGACAACATGAAGCTCCATAAGGTGCGTACCACCTCCTGTAGGCAGGCCTCCAGACCTTCTCCCCTGGACAACTCCTAAAATAGGAGCCCATCCTCCTGTGCCAAGGTGGGAGTGGGGAAGGGATCCCTCATGGGATCGTCTTTCTTTCCCACAGTACCCTGAGTTGTCTTAAATGAGTTCTCCTGGTGCCTCCTCTATGTGTGAGCCCCGCCCCCACTTAACGTTCCCATCCCCTCTGAGAGATGTTCTGAACATTTCTTTTAAGGTTGCATGGCTTGATAGTCAGGAAGTCTGGATTCAGTTACAGCCATGATGCTACCTATCCATGACCCTATGGTGGTTTTAAGAATGAAAACATACTGGCTGGGCACAGTGGCGCAAGCCTATGATCCCAGCACTTTGGGAGGCTGAGGCAGGCAGATCACTTGAGCCCAAGAGCTCAGCACCAGCCTGGGCAACGTGGCGAAACCCCATCTCTACCAAAAATACAACAATTAGTTGGGCGTGGTGGTATCTACCTGTGGTCCCAGCTACTCAGGAGGCTGAGGTGGGAGGATCACTTGAGCCCAGGAGGCCGAGGGTGCAGTGAGCTGAGACCATTCCACTGCACTCAAGCTTCAGTGACGGAGTGAGACTCTATCTCAAAAAAGAAAATAATCATAATGAAAACATGCTTGCCTTTTGAAAATTCGCCTTCCTATATAGGCCACTTAGAAGAGTTTCTAAAAAAGTAATTCATATTTTTGGCAGGGTGGGGTGGCTCCCACCTTGCAATTCAAGCACGTTGGGAGGCTGAGGTGGGTAGATCACAAGGTCATGAGATTGAGACCATCCTGGCCAACATGGTGAAAATACTATCTCTACTAAAAATACAAAAATTAGCTGGGTATAGTGATGTGGGCCTACAGTTCCAGCTACTCAGGAGGCTGAGGCAGGAGAATCACTTGAACCCGGGAGGTGGAGGTTGCAGTGAGCTGAGATCGTGCCACTGCACTCCAGCCTGGTGACAGAGCAAGACTCCGTCTCAAAAATAAATAAATACATTAAATTAAATTTAAAAAAAAAGTAATTCATGTTTTTCTGGGTATCCTAAGCTAATATTTCAATACACTGTTTGTTGTAAACAATAGAAGGCATTAGAGAAAACCCCAGCCTTGGAGTCGGAAACCTGGTTCTGGTCCCATGCTGCTCTGTGATCTGGGCGTGGCTGCTCACCTCTATGAGCCTTGATTTTTCCCTCTCTTAAATGGGTATGCGAATGTTCCCTGCTTACCTCGGGGTGGTCATATGGGTCCCAGGGGTCGCAGATGTGAACCTCCTGCAATTGAGGGAGACTCAGCCTCTGAACTGAAGGACCTCTCTCCCTAGGTGGACTTTATCTGGATCAGCAGAGACCAATGGTCTCTCGAGTGGTTTGTGAGCCTGCTGACCAAACTGGAGATGGACCAGGCCAAGGAGGCTCAACGTGGTAGGAGAGGGACGGAGCCTGAGGGCAATGGGAACGGCGCAGTGTCTTTAAAAAAAGTAATGTATTGATATGAAACTCACATAACCTAAAATGAACCATTTAACCATTAACGTGAACTGAGTATTGTTTTTTTTGAGACAAGGTCTCCCTCTGTCACCCAAGCTGAAGGGCAGCAGCAGGATCATGGCTCACTGCAGCCTCCACCTTGGAGGCTCCACCCATCCTCCCGCCTCAGCCTCCGGAGTAGCTGGAACCACAGATGCAGGCCAGCACTCCCGCTGATGTTGTTTTAATTTTTGTAGTGATGAAGTCTTCTTATATTGCCCAGGCTAACTCAGAGTCTTTTTGAGAAGGCGTTTATTCCATTTCTGGAGAAGAAGGATGGGCGAGGTTCTGCGAAAACAAGGAGGTTCTACAAAATGTAACATTTCGTAAAGTTGAAAAACAGAAGGAGGAAAAAAAAAATCCCTCATCGACTCATCCAGTCATCCAGACGACACCAGGCATTTTAAAGGGTTCCCTTCCATTTTCTGTTTTCCTATTCACATTTTATAAAAATATATGTCTTTATTTTTGTAATTTATCTTTTTCATGACATATCTTTTAATTCAGAATAGGCACATGTTGAAAATTTAAATTCCTAGGCCTCATCCCAGACCTTCCAAATCAGATAGATTCTCTGAGAGTTGGGCTCAGGAATGTACATTTTAACATGCTCCTCAAACGATTCTTATTCACACTTAATTTGTGTTTGGTTTTTGAAGTATAATTTACATACGATAAAATTTACCAGTTTAAGTGTATAATAAATGACATTTTGACAAATGCATAGAGCAGTGTAACCACCACTGCAATCAAAATATGGACCATTTCTTTCCATTAGTTCTGAAAATTTCCTCATCCTGTTTTGCCGTCAACACCCTCCCCTGACTCATAACCCCTGCAACCACTGGTCTGCTTTCTATCACTATAATTTTGCCTTTTATAGAATTTTATATCAATGGAATCATATAATATGTAGTCTGTTCCATCTGCCTTCTTTCACTTAGCATAATGCCTTCGAGATGTATCCGTGTTGCTGTATGTGTCGATAAGTCATTCGTTCCTTTTCATTGCTGAGTAGTATTCTGTTTCATGCGTATACCACCATTGTCCAATTATCTTTGAAAAAGAAATTTTAAAATCAGAAGAACACATTTTTTATTTTTGTAGATGTCTTTAGCATTTCTGGGTTCTTTTCACTTTTTGTGCCTAGATCTGGATTTCTGTCTGGTAAAGTTTTCCTTCTGCTTGAAGAGCTGATGGTTCTTTGTAGTGCAGGTCTGCTGGTGAGAAATTTTTTTGGCTTTCGACTGCAAACACCTTGTCTCACCTTGTAAGACCCTGTCTCAAAAAAAAAAGGTTTGAATGTCCTCCCCTCAACCCCTCCAAACCCCCCTCCTCACTGCCCAGGTGTTTCCTGTGTTCTCGTTTTTTACTAAGCATTTATTCTCATCATTAGTCCTGAAAATTTGTATGGACTAAGTATGATGTGATGGAGCTAAGTATGATAAAATGTTTCTCTGAGTCATATCACGGGACATCTTTGTGGAATACTGAGGGTTTACACTGTATTTAAAAGTTAATCTATTAAAATTATTGTTTTGTTTATAATTTATACAAGGAGAAATATCTTTGGATATGTTTCTAACTTTTTAAGAGAATTGGTGTAGTGTTTTAGACTTGTTGAGTTCATTAGAACTAGATTGTATTTGACTCTTTAATAATCAGGTTGTCATGAGTAAATTCAAATTCCAATGATAAGCAGTTTATATGTTCAAGTAATCAAACATAGTTTTCTACAAGAAACTATCCAAACAGATATAGTTTACCATAATAAACATTCAGAGGCTTAAAGTTCAAGTCAACAGTCTTTGGAAGATAACTCTTCAAGCTTAGAATAGTTCAGTAAAGCTCCCTGCCCTTTCTTGTAAATAACAATTACAGCAAATATTTGTATAGCATTGACTTCTTTTTTCTAAATGCTTTTACATATACTAATTCATTAGGACCTCAATTTTGTGATGACAAGCTAAAGGAAAAGTTTAAATTTAATTTAAATTTTCTAGTTACTGGCACATAAATATTTGCTGTTTGCTTCTTCCTAATCTGTATACACAAAGGGCAATAGCTAACCCAGTGCTCTGCATTCCCAAAGCCACTTGAGTCAACAACTCCATCACATCAAATTTCTTTCAGGGTTTCTCATTACCTGCAGCTGAAATTCATGGCTTCTGATTTCCACTTTAATTATACGTCAGAGTTTGCATTAAATAATTTTTGGTTTATAATTTTCAGTTTCTATAGCTTCAGCATCAATGATTCTGAGTTTTTATCTTTAGCCTGAATAGCTATAGGACCTTGGGCACATTATTTCACTGCTTTGCCTCGAAAACGGTTATCTGAAAAAAATGGACGCTGCTAGTACCCACCTCGTAGGATCATAATGGGAATCAGATGAGATGTCCTCTGCGGAACAGTAGCACAGTGACTGGAGCTTAATAAACTGCTAGATAAATTTAGTGCCGGTGGTAATAGTAACTGCTTAATAAATTTGTTAGTAATAGAAGCGCTAGTAGTAATAACTGTTTAATAAAAGGAATAGTAGTATTTAATGGCTATATAATGAATGGTATAGTCAGTGGTCATACCATAAATTATTTAACCAAGCTCCTACCGCTGAACATTTTGTTTATTCTGAATTCTCCATAATCCTAAAAAAAAAACACTGAAATTAACATATTTGTGCACATAGTACTTTTCCCTGCTTTGGATGGTTTTCTTAGGAAAGCGTCCCAGAAATGAGATGGCTGTCTCAAACACAGCTGGGTAGAGAGGGTGAGACCATGCCAGATCCTTCCACAGCCCCTTTATCTTCTCCCTCCCACCATGGTGTCTCCCCTTCTCTCTTCTTACCCCTCTCTGGAGTAGGGAGACTCTGAGGGAGGGTAGGAAGGGGCGGGGTTCCCCCAGGTGGGCATCTCATAATACATCTCCCTCTCTCATGTGACATGAAATGTGCTATCCCTCCCAGGGCCATTTGCATTGCAACAGCCGCTGAGACCTTAGGCCAAATGAAAGATGGCTGATAGTGACATAGGAAAGGGTAGAGAGCACGTTGGAATGGCAAAGCTCCTTTCGTCTGGGTGTAGGGGAAGAGAGGGAGAGAGGGATGAGGTGATCCTCAGCTCAGGAATGCTCCTTCCCACATCCTAAATCAGGGCCTGCCAACTCTGGCTTGAACCCACACACAAGCCCAAGGCAGCACTCACCAATCTTTTTCTCATCATGGCACACATAAAAATGACAACATTCGTCTGTCACGTCTGGATATGGCACGCAGAGGTGCCCATGTGGGAGCTGTGGAGTGCTGAAGGATCAGTATCCCAGCAGGCTAGAATTTCGCGCTGCAGAACTGCAGGTGCTCTGACCTCGTGGGCTCCTTGGTGCCAGGCTCCTCCCCTGTCTCTTCAGCCCTCCCATGCCCTTTCCCGAAGCTCTGTTTCACTATGTCACTCCCTACTCAGTTACTGTCAACCCTCCCCCTTTCCTAGCCGGGCATTCAAGACCCTTCTTATTCTGGCCTCCCCCTGTTTCCAGTCCCATCTCCTTTCGCTCCCATCTGAGGATGCGGCTCCAGCCGGGCACCACACCCTGCCCCGTGAACATCGTGAACGTCGCATTTGTTCCAGCCTCTCACTCTGTGCTGACACTAGTCCTTAGCATGCATTCCCTTCACCTTTGCTTTTACTTTTGCCCTTCGTCCCACACCTAACCCAGCCCCCGTCCCTTCCGGGAAGCAGCCCTGTCTGCCTCAGCCCTTCCCTGCATATCAGTAGCCTTCACGTTCTGATCCATTTACTCGACCCTTGACCCTTTAGTCTAAATTACTTTCCATGTGTGTGTGGTTTTTTGTCCCCAGCCAGGCTGAGGACAGACATGTGAGGCACGTAAGGGTATGAGCTTTGGAGCCCAGGGACTGCCATGGTCACTGCCCTAGGATGCATTTCTCCTTCTATAAATACAAAAAGTCTTGGCTGGGCACAGTGGCTCATACCTGTAATCCCAGTGCTTTGGGAGGCTGAGGCAGGTAGATCACTTGAGTCCAGGAGTACAAGGCCAGCCTGAGCAACATAGTGAAACCCTGTCTGTACAAAAATACTAAATAAATAGATATAAAAGGCCTAACTCTTGGAGTGGTTGTAAGGCTCACCTTAGTGTATATAAAGTAACTAATGTGTGCCATGCACATAGTAGGCCCAGCTCAAGCAACAGACTGCCTTTCCTCTCCTTGGCACTGGTCACATGACACAGCCTGGGCAAACACTGTTGGCTGATGGTGTGAGTTCCAAGATCTATGGGTCTCCTTCTGAGCCCCAGGGTAAGGTAGTGACCGGCATCCTGCCCTGCGCCCATCACGGGCGCTAGACCCTCAGTTCAGCCCTTGTCTCCTGCCCAACAGGTTGCTTCCTGGAGTTGCACATGTACATGACATCTGCACTGGACAAGAATGACATGAAGGTCATTGGCCTGCAGATGGCCCTTGACCTCCTGGCCAAGAAGGAAAAGAAAGACTCCATCACGGGGCTGCAGACGCGCACCCAGCCTGGGTGGCCTGACTGGCACAAGGTAATGCCAGCTGTGAGCCCTGCAGCCTGCAGGTATGGGTGAAGCTGAGAGCCTGAGGCAGTGATTGGGAGATGAGCCAAGCAGCCAGGGGCAAAGTGTGAGGTTACAGTCCAGAGTCCAGACGGGGCCTCCTGGTGCAAAAGGTGAACAGGGCACCCACACTGGCTTCATCACTAGCCTTTATTCTGTCATTAGCCTCAGGTTCCCCTTCTGTTCAGAGAGGAAGTTAGTCTCTATGACCTCAAAGACCCCTGCAGCCTTAACTCCCTATGGACCAGTGTCAGAAGGCCTGAGCAGACAGGGACCTGGAAAAACACCAAATCTTATCCTCTCCCGTTACAAATGGGGAAACTGAGGTTCAGAGACATGAAATTATTTGCAAATCTTTTAATTTTATTTCTCAGATTGGTTTTATGATTATTTTTCTTCCCTGGACACTTACCTGTCAGGGTATACAGTTTACAGGAAGTGACCCAGAAGGTACTGCTTTTAAAAGTGCTGCAGATGACCCTATACCTGGATCACGACACCTGAGTGGGAGGGGAAGGTCAGTGATGAGTGCTTGGACATCAAAGAGGACTTTCTTTTTTTTTTTGAGACGAAGTCTTGTTCTGTCAACCAGGCTTGAGAGCAGTGGCGTGATCTTGGCTCACTGCAACCTCTGCCTCTCGAGTTCAAGCAATTCTCCTGCCTCAGCCTCCAAATAGCTGGGAGTACTCGCCCGCCACCATGCCTCGCTAATTTTTGTATATACATGTATATATTTGTAGAGATGGGGTTTCACCTTATTGGCCAGGCTGGTCTCAAACTCCTGACCTCATGATCCACCCTCCTTGGCCTCCCAAAGTGCTGGAATTACAGGCGTGAGCCACAAGGCCCAGCTTTAAAGAGAACTTTCAGAGAAAGGCAATTTGTAAGAGGAATTTGGGGTAGAAAAGGGTCGTCACTGGGGGAAAAGACTGACGTCAGGAAAGATACTTAAATCACAGCAGGTGGCCAGCCCTGGACTACCACCAGGTTCCATCTGCCCATGGGAGCCTCAGAGCACCGTATGCTTCTCTGCCTGTCTGATTTAGTGCCTGTCTCCCACAGTTGCAGATCCTTGAGTGGACGGCCTGGGTCTTGTTTATTTCTGGCCCTGGTCCTTTACGTGGGGTTCTGGGTCATGTTGCCAGTCAAACAAATGGCTCTTTTTGGAGACGGAGTCTCACTCTGTCACCCAGGTTGGAGTGCAATGGTGCCATCTTGGCTCACTGCAACCTCTGCCTCCTGGGTTCAAGCGATTCTCCTGTCTCCATCTCCCGAGTAGCTGGGACTACAGGTGTCCAGCAACCATACCTGGCCAAGTTTTGTATTTTTAGTAGAGACAGAGTTTCATCATATTGGCCAGGCTGGTCTCAAACTCCTGACCTTGTGATCCGCCTGCCTTGGCCTCCCAAAGTGCTGTGATTACAGGCGTGAGCCACGGTGCCCAGCTGAACAAATGGCTCTTAATTGAACGGCTGAGTGTCAAACTCTGCTGTAAAACCCAGAAGCTATGCCATGCAGCTCTTTGTGTAAAATAGGGACACTCATTGCTGCTGACCAGTTATGCCGTTACCTCCAGGCGGCTGTGTCACTGGTGAGTCAGCAGCCCCACCTATCCTCCTTCTTCTTTTCCCCATCCCCACTGACTGCTGCTGAGAAGAAGGGCAAGGTGCAGGTCTTCTTCTGTGGCTCTCCAGCTCTGGCCAAGGTGCTCACAGGCCATTGCGAGAAGTTCGGCTTCAAATTTTTCCAAGAGAATTTCTAGACTCACCTCTCCAAGCTCTCCCCCAAATCCACACCATGGGTCTGCTTCATCGCATTAGTATAAGTGCCCCCACGGGGACCAGCTCAGACAACTCACCCAATAAGACAAAGCCCAGGGATTGTCTAATCCTGCTCAACACGGAGAACAGGAGACCCCAAGGGGCAGATGAAATTCTTCTAGAACTCAGGGGAAGGGACAGTGCCTTGTTCAGTCTGCTGTGCATTCCTGGGTTGCTGTGAAACTGAGGAAACCAGAGGCTGGTGGCTGGAGCATGGGGATGGGGCTCGAGGGGGCAGAGGGCAGCCACTCCTCCAAAAGTTTTCCGAGGGAGGCTTCTCCTACATCCGTGGTCTCAGACCTGCCCAATCATCACAGTCAGTTGGAAGCGTGTTTCTCTGGCATCTTGCCAAGTCGTTCAAACAAAGTGAGAAGAATCATACAGTGAACAGCGTTACCTGCCTTCCAAACTCCTCAGTTAAGATTTTGCTCTGTTTATCACCTATTATCCATCAGCTCCTCCTCCCTCTTCCATCTGTCAATTTATCTGGTTTTTTGGGTGCATTTTTAAGTTAGGTGCAGATATCTCGGCACCCCTTGCCACTTGGAGGAGCCTTCTTTAAATGCACGTTCCTTGGTCCCGCTCCAGAAATTCTGATTCTGACAATCTGGGTATGAAACCTGGAATATGTATGTATGCAAAGTCCATTTGCATAGGGAGAAATAAGCAGCATCTTTCCCTGCCCCTCCTTGTGTCTTTGTCTTCCCATCTCCCTCCCTGTCCGGGTGCATCCCTCCAGGCCTCTCTGGGCTCTGTACATTGGCCTCTTCCTTCTCTCTGTGTGCTGAGTTGCTTGAGAACCAGGATGGAGGCAGCCTCTTTATGTGCCTCTCTGTGTTATGGAAAGGCCAAATGCTTGGGGATGAAGCAGGCTAAGCCTGGAAGCTCAGCTCAGCCACACCCTGGTCACCCTGGCTGTGTGACCCTGGAAGCCTCCCCACGTGTTTTTTCATCTGTGAAATGGGCTGATGCCATCCCTTGGTCACAGTTGCTGTGAGGTGAAATGAGACATCAAGTGTTCGACATTCCTCCGCCACTGTGGTGCAGCTCCTTGCTGTACCAGGCTTTCGTGCGTCTGCATCACTTCTCTTCACCCTGGCTCCCTCTGTCTCTGTGTACCAGCCTCTGTTTGCATCTGACCCTGTTTGGGCAGGAGGGAACGGCAGAGGCAGCAAAGGCTCTGTCAGCACATGCTGCGGGGAGGAGCGGCCGTGGGCAGAGGGCAGGGTGGGCCTCACCTCCTCCATCTGAGCTGGGTATTTCCATCTGCGCTACACTGTGAGCCCCTGTGAACCCCAGATTTCTTGGGCATCCTCCACCTGGCAGTCAGTCCTGCTAGGTTCTCTTCTTGACAGCGTAAAGCACCTTTCCCCAAGGCTGCCATCATGGGGTTGGAACCAGGCACATTCCAATGGGATTGTAGCCGGCACTTTTTTTTCCCAAGGGTTGGAAGTCCATGGTGGGGGAAGGGGAGGTGAAGAAGCCGGATCATAACCTGGATGATGACGTCCCTTATCTAAGGTGGGGCTGGGATGCAGTAGACAGGGGGGTGACGTGCAGGGGATGAGCCAGTTGGGCGGATGGAAGGAGGAGGGTGGGGGAGACTCTCTTCTGAAAGGAGTGATGAGGAAGAAGCTGAGGCAGGCTGGGAGGGCAAAAATACCCTGGGGACTGACACAGACCAGGATGGGAGTGAGGATGTCATCTTTAAGATTCGAGGAGGAACGGGAAGAAGAATCTGAGAGGAGGAGGAGGGCCTGGCTGCCAGCTCTGCAGTGAAGGAGAGGCTCATGGTGTGGGTGGGTGGAAAGCAGGAACCAGGCTGGCACCGAGTCTCCATCTCCCAGGACCGGGAGTCAGCAAGGCCAGGAGACCTGGCGTAGGGGCCTTCCAACCGGATCGTATTTAATTTCCAGCAAGCCTGGGGAGGCACACGACTCACCCGGGAAACTCACACCTGGGGTTTTACCAGCCTGAGGCCACACACTCTTGGAACCCTTTCCCTCTGTTGAGTCCGTACTTTCCCCTCTTCACCAGGCTTGTGAAGGCTTGGACAAAACTCTCCGGAGCACGGAAGGAAACTAAAGAGGGCGTCCTGACTTAAGGCTGGAGGACGTAAAGAGGGTGTGCCAAAATCATTCGGAAACGTGGCAGAGTCTGTTTAGCACAGGACTTCTCACACATGCACTTGCACACACACATGTCACCATTTTGCATTCTTTCTAGTCGCTGTCCACACCGCCTTCCACCCTTGAGCCCCATCCTCAGTCCTTTGCTCTCTCCTAACAGATTTCCACCAGGGTCCAACCCGTATATACAAATAACCAGATGTTCGTTTAGGACTTCATATCACAGTGGGTGGGAGCAGGTGGAAGAGCTTGAATATACGATTCTAAAATCCATGAATGCACACGTGTGACTTATGACCACTTACCCACGTCCTGAGGTTTCCTCTCCAGACAGATTCCAGTTGCCCACGAGAGGGCGCTGCAGAATCAGGGATCTCAGGAGGGTTTGTTTCCCAGGAAGTGAGACTGTTGCCTGAGTGGCCGTGAATAAAAAAGGGAAAGGGTCCAGGAAGACAGCACCCTGTTCCAAAGCTCCCCACCAGAGGCAAGCCCTCCAGGCTCCATCTCTGTGAAGTCAAGAGACTTCATGTTCAACGTCAGTTTCTCTAGCTGTCAGCTCCTCACCACCGCTGCCTTCCCCCCAAAACTGTACCCTCCCCATACCCAGTGTCCAGTTCTGGGCTTTCCTCTTTTCTCCTTGCAACAAAACGTTCATTGGTGAGGTCAAGTTGAGCTGACCAGTCCTGGCTGGGGGAGAAGCAGCCAGGACTGGTCCAGGCTCTGCATGCCCCAGTGGACATGTCATGGAAGGCGGCAGGACAACATATGTGAGTGTACAGCATGTGTGATCTGACAATTTGCATGTTTCCCAGATGTGCAGATGGGCATCCTCGGCCATCAATGGGAAAATGCATCCGGAGGGCTGGCTGACTTTTCTCCTTTCACCAGATGTTGGCAATGCTGTAGACACATCTGGACCCACAACAGATAAAGCTGACACACACAAAGAGAAGAGAGAAGAAGCACAGGCAGGTTATCAGCACATGTGCCCGTCCTCCCCCATCCAGCTGCAAACTCCCCAAGGCCAGACAGGTGGACCCGAAGCTTAGCACAGAGTGTAGACGGGATGTCGGTTCCTGGCAGGGGAAGGGGTTACATAAATGGAATTATCTTCACAAAGGGTCTTTGGCATCTAATTGTCATTTGTAATTTGGGGAACAAAAGCACAAACACAAGCCCACTGAACCACTTTGCCAGGCGCCACTGCACTGTTCTGTGAGGGCAGCGCTGACAGAGATGGCAGGCATTCCTGAAATGAGCCATCAGGAGGGGCCCGCCCAGTGGAGCGGAGCAGCACAAGTGCAGGCTGGTAATACACTGAGCCAGGGGCATTTGTGGGAGGGGAGGGGGCGTGGACAACATGGAGAAGAGTCACCAGGCTGTCAGACAAGGTCGAAGGCAGGGAGGAATGAGGAACATTAGCTGAGTCTGGCTCTGGGCCAACCTGTTGGAGATGCAGTGGAGGAACCTTGGCCCTCTGGAAGGTGGGGCACCAAGCTCTACACTTGCCTCTGCCCCGGTCTACTGTGTGACCTTGGGTGTGCCATTTGACCTCTCTGAGTTCTGTCTTATTATAAAGTGTACAGATCAAGTATGCAGTGTTTAAGCGCTTGTATATGCATTTACAGTCATCGTTTCTAAAAGGATACATGAAAATATATTTATCTGTGTGCTCTGGGGAGTGGGAATGGAGGGATACAATGAAGAAAAGGATTTTGTTTTTGTTTTTACTTTTTGCCCTTCTGTGAACTTTAAGTTTTTATTCATTTTATAGTTTTATTTTAAAAAGAAACTCAAAGTAGCATATCATGTAAAAGAAATAAGTACCAAGTGTTTTATATGATCCTATTTATAGCACAGAAAATAAAGGAGATATACATATACATAATCATATGTACGCAATGTGAGGATAAGTAGATAAAAATACATGGAAAGAGAGTTAGAAGTCAGCCCTTCTCATCTTGGGCCCAGCATTGCCAACATCTGGTGAAAGGAGAAAGGCCAGCCAGCTGTCCGGATGAGTTTTCCTGTTGATGGCCGGCGATGCCCAAATGCCAAGCAGTTCTCAGTGGTTAACTGTGGAGGAGGCAGAGGAAGACTTGAATGGTTTCCCCTTGTATGTTTCCTGTATTTGTGTATTACCTGTGTAAGGTTTCACTTCCTGTATTACTTCTGTGATATTTTTCTGTGATATTTTGCTTTTTAATTTATGTACTTTTGCATGGCTTGTATCTATTTGTTAAGAGTAAAACAGGCTGGGCATGGTGGCTCATGCCTGTAATCCCAGCACTTTGGGAGGCCAAGGCGGGCGGATCACGAGGTCAAGAGATGGAGACCATCCTGGCCAACATGGTGAAACCCCGTCTTTACTGAAAATACAAAAAAAAATTAGCTGGGTGTGGTGGCACGTGCCTATAGTCCCAGCTGCTCGGGAGGCTGAGGCAGGAGAACTGCTTGAACCCAGGAGGCAGAGGTTGCAGTGAGCCGAGATCACACCACTTCACCACTTCACTCCAGCCTGGTGCCTGGCGACGGAGCGAGACTCTGTCTCAAAAAAAAAAAAAAAAAAAGAGTAAAACAAAATGCAGAGATTATCTGCAGTGTTGTCTAAGATCCTGACCACTGATTTGTTTTCAAGTGAAAGTATTTCAGACCTAAGCCAAGGAACTGGCCCTCCACATCAGAGGTCACTCCCTGGCCTCTTCAAAAAAGGAGACTGCTACAGTGCCCATTATCAATATGCAAAGCTGCTGGCCCGAATGGCCTAAGTATTAAAGTAAAAGGTTCTGTCAAGGCCCAAAGCTAGTCCAGAAGGACTGTGGAGACCAGGGGCATACATGTGAAATTGTGCGCACAGGGGCTAAGCCCAGCACCTGCCCAGCCTGGGAGTCCAGATGCCGCAGGCACGCTGTCTGTGCTGAACAAATACTCATATCAACCAGCCTTCCTGATAGATTGATGCACCTTTTTATGATCTGTCTTTACAATATGATGACTCTCTCCTTTTAAAAATAAGATTAATTCAGACAAGACATTTATTTTACGAGGAAATTCATCCCAGGGGGGAAAATGCTCAAGCGGAATTGCAGACATGGCTGGAAAGAGACTTGACTCTCAAGAAAGCTTCCAGCCTCCAACCTTAGCCACCCAGCCATGGCCCCAAAGGGGCTGCCCTGATACTATTCAGGGACAAATGGGCCATCTTTAACTACCCTAGCTGTGTGAATGTAGCCTGTTGGAGAAAAAAGAAAGAAAGGTAGTGAGTTTTAGTGTGGCAGGGGAGAAAAGGATGCATTTTTGGTAAAGGAAAAAAAAAAATTCTGAGATTTACCCAAATTTGGCTGGACATGAGTTTATACATACAGATTAAGCTTGTCTTTAAATAACCCTAAAGAATGTTCAAGAACAGTGAATGATTTATCTCTGTGACCCCAGTGACTAGAATAGTGCCACCGCCTTGTGGGTGCTTGCAGTGTTTCATGGATGTTTCCAGTGCTGTGATCCGTTTCAGCTGGTGACCCCATGAGGTACCCTTGACTCCTCTATCTCCCCATCTTCCTCCTTCAGCCAATCAGCAAGCCTGTCAACATGGCCTAAATGCTTCTCAAACTGCTTTCCTTCCCCCTTGGCCCTGCCTTGGTTCAGCCCTTAAATTGCCTTTTGCCTGGACTGGTGCAGCAGAGCCAGGCTGGAGAAAGGAAGACCAGTTAGCTGGAATGGAAGCTGGGAATACCAGCCGGCTAACTGAGGTAACTTTTCCAGCCTGGCTCTGATCCATCCTCCACACACTGCTGAGGGTCTGACTGCACCCCTTCTTTCTGGATGACTCGCCTACTACAGTCACCAAACTCCTGAGTCTGGTACACGTTGCACAAGCCCTGCCCCACATAAGCCCTGGATGAAGATCGGCTACCATTGCCGCCATTATTACCCGGCCTTTGCCTACCTCTCAGGTCTTGGCAGTGTCCACCTTGCTCTTTGTACCTTAAATAACATCATTGCGCGCTCCCCCAGGACACCGTGCAGGTTCGAACCTCCAAGTCTTTCCTTCTGCATTGCCTGACACTTGGAGCACCCTTCCCCACTCTCAGATTGAGATTTCAGAACACTCGATCACCAGCCTATCTGTGAAGACTTCCTTGCCGGTCCCACCCATGGCAAAATAAACAGCCTCCTCCATATGATTGTACAGTAGGTACCTACTTGTACCTACACATGGATGGCACAGTATTGCATTTGCCTGCTTCTTTGTCTGTGAACTCCTTGTGGGTTTTGTCTCCCCAGTGCCTGGTGATCAGAGTAAGTGTTGGGGAGCTGCTGTGACTCCTTTGAGCCTTCATCTCTTTCCTTTCCTTACCTTCTCTGCTGGTCCTGTTTGCCTGCATCCCACCATCCCTGCAGGCAAACAGGACCAGTGGTACAGGTGGGTAGAGCAGGCAGCTGGCTTTCAGGGTACACCTTTAGGGGCCCTAGAAAGATCCCGCCTCCCCCCAGCTCTAGATCTCCCACACGTTTTCATTCCATAGCCAGGGAGCAGGTCGAACTTGCAAACCCTACAAATCCACTGGCAGAGGGGCACTCCACCTTAAAGTCACACTAAGATGGGACAGGCTGGTGACAGAGCTGCTCCCAGCTCCCTCTTCGCATAATTGAGGAGGTGGGGCTCATGGTCTCTGGTTCCTCTGTGCTGCCTCCTCCTTCTCTTCCTCGTTCTTCTCCCTCTTTCTTCTTCTAACTCAAAAGAGATGAATGACTTAGAAAGCAAATGAATCAGAGATAGGGAAAGCAGAAAGAGAGGGTAATTTTGCCAAGTTATTATTCAAAGGACCTCTCTGGGACTGAGAGCAAGAGTGGTCCCATCAATCACCCAGCAGAATGGGGCAGGCGGGGGACACAGCGCTTGGTGTCTGTGGATAGCTGTATGTGTGAGCAACCAGGCCAGGAGTCTGGGGCCCTTGCCAAATGTCACGGAGGAAAGAGGCCAGAGGGACACTAAATGGGAACAGTTAGCTCAAAGGCCTGAGAGGACTTCACTGACCTGCTTTACTCAACAGGCCAGAGCCCCTGAAAGCCCCATTCTAGGGCGGCCAAGAGTGGGAGGAAGGAGATGCGGCTGGCAGGGGCGTGGCAGGAGCCTGTTCTCCCCAAGGCTTTGCTACCCTGAGGAAAGAAGCCGCTGCCTCTTTTGATCAGTTGGGGATCCAAGCCATACTCATTCCTGTATTCCAGGACTTAGCCCAGTGAACACATTTTGAATGAACGAATGAATGAATGACAAAATTATTACAGCACATTGTTTCGCTTAGTTTTTAAAATTACCTTAAATCTTATCTTACCATAATTTTTATGCATAGGTTATCCCTGCTTGTTAAATTGTAATTACAGTCTACTTGGAGAGTAGGAACTAGATCTGATTCCTCTCTGTTCGCAAGTTTGGCCCATAAGAGGCATTTGAAAACAGTGTGAAGGGAAGGGGGCGGGATGGAAGGGCAGAGCCTCTTAAATGGTGTCAGAGCCACAGTCTATTCCCTGAGTCCTGTTAAGCTATTGTCTGGGCGATTGTTGGCCCTGGGCTCCATGTTAGAGCACATCGTGGTGCTAAGCAGACAAGTTTCTTGAATTCCTATCACTCAAAGTGCTGGGGTTCAACAATGAGCAGAAAAATCAAGATCCCTGCTCTGAGTTTTCTCACCTGTAAAATGGGGATGATGAATGAATGTACAAGAGGTGTTTGTTTAGCGCGGCATGCGGCAGGTGTATATTTCAATCAGTGTTGGCTGTCATCATCCTCATCACAATTACATTCTATGGAGGCGGGCAGGCAGAGACCAAGTAAACGGATGAATAAACAATGACACTGCAGAGAGTTAAGTGCTCTGAGAAAATTAAAAAGGGAAGTGGCAGAGAGTACATGCAGAGAGGAGTGTGGGTACTGGGAATCAAGGCCCTGGGGCGCACATGCCAGGAGCTGTGTGATAACAGGAAGTCATGAAATGCTTGGGGTTTTAGTTCTGTAAGGCCAGGGCAGTGATGCCCCCCTCACCATGGGGAGTGTGTGCGTGGGGGGGGGTGTGTGTGAGAATGTATGTGAGTGCATGTCTGTGCTCATGGGTGTGAGTGTGTGCTTTTTGGGAGGAGGTAGAGAATTGGATAAGGTAACAACTGGGAATGACCAGCGCTGGGGCACAGAGAAAGGTTTAATAAATGCTGATCATTGTTCCTGCCTATGACAAGCCTCGATAGATGCTAATTCAGTGATAATGTGATTTGGAAATTTTCCAGATGTGAGCACTTTCTCAGGGAAATGTTATTCAGCGGTGGGGTCGCCATGGGTTCCCCACTTTGCGTGTGCCCCTCCCCAACCCCACTGCCACCTAGAGGTCTCTGCAGCCCCTCATCTTCATGTCCTTTGTGACCAAGCCAGATTTGGAGGCCTAATAAATATGCCTTCCCCTCCCAGGAGGACCATCAGGCTACAGGATGGGGGAGAGCGCCCGGCGGCAGTGCCCCTCCCTGTGTCCTTCTCCAAACGCTGATGATCCCGGGCTGCAAGAGGCGGTGGAGATCAAATTGCAGCCCCTCCAGCTCATTAGTGCTGCATTATGAATTCCGGGGATAAAGTGTGTGCTTTCCTCTCCTGATTGCTGCTGAAATCTCCTGCCTGTTTATCAAATCCGAGCCATGCTCCACAGCCCTCTGCTCCTTGCCTCTGGGCTCCTCTTCTCTGGAGGAGGAAAAAGGAAAGGCTCCCGGGGGATTCCAGTTCTAGTGAAGAGGACGATGGTGACAGTGAGCAGGAAATAAGGTTGGCTTTAGGGGCAGAGGGCAGAAGGCTTCATAAAAAGCACCTGACCCCCCCACCCAGGGCCGCACTGAGGCTAAACTCCCAGGGAGGAAGGCCCTACTAAATCAGCTGAGACCTACTCTGTCACCATTAGAGAATCACTCATTCATTCTTTCACCCCACAGGCACTGACTGAGTGTCTGCCTCATGTCAGGCACTGTGCCAGGCAACAAGGATACCAAGATGAAGCACTTGCGTGAGAGAGAAACACACGTGGTGCCGATATAAGGGGCAGATGCCAGCACAGTCCTCATGACATGCTGGGGCATCATGAAAGAGAGAGGAAGCAAGGTCAGGGTGGGGGCAAGATGACCCCAGGCGGTGGTCTCAAAGGAGGAATGGGACTTCACCAGCTGGAAAGCAGGGAGGGGGAGGGTATATTTGTGCACATGAGTCCTGGCACCTGAAAAGACTGGGTGGTCCCATCGTCTGATGGAACCAGACACGCCCTTGCTTTCACACCTTTTAGTGGGATGGGGCTGGGCCTGGACCTCATGGGACAGCAGCTTTAGCAGCTGTGAGCAGGGCGTGTTCCCTAGAAGGAGCGTGGGCAGGACAGGCAGGGAAAGTGACTATGACAATGACCGCTGTGAACCGTGCTTTCGGTTGCCACCAGGTCCCTTTTCACTTCCTCTGCGCACAGGTTGTTTCAGATGCCTGCGTGTCATCTGCTGCCAGTCTGAAAGCCCCCGAGGCTGGACCCTTCCTTCCCTCTTCACATGTCCTACTTGCAAAGACCGCAGGAAACCGCAACCACACAACAAGGACTTCTTGCCGTATCTTGGATTGCTTCAATGCCATTTTACAATCATTTCACGATTTCCTTGCTATTTGCAATGATATATTTGCCATGGAATGTTTAACTTCTCTAGTGTCTGCTTCCCCTGCAAACACAGAGACAGCCCGACCCCCTGACTACCTGCTAACTTCCTTCTCCCTTGCACGCTGAACCCTTGTTCTCGGCAGCCCCAGGTGATAAACAGTGACCAGATTAACAGTGAAGATTCTGAGGTAGCCACAGGCCTGGCCCTCCAGTGATGGTAAGGGAGGATCTGCTGGGGATTCCGGGGAAGCTTTTGCTCTTCTGCTAAAAGGAACAAGAGAGACTGGTGCCATCTCTTTCTCCTGTTTCCTGTCTTGACTGAGATTCCTGGACATCCTCGAGATTCCTGGACATCACCTGTGCCCATGAGGCAGAAGCCCCAGGCATTCAGGACAGTGACCAGGCCCTGCCCTATCCCAGGCTGCCCTCTTGCTCTATGAGGGCAAGAAGTTTGCTTTTCTCTCTGCTGTTTCCAGCTCCTAGAGCAGCGCCTGGTATGTGGTGGCCATTCAATCATCCTTTGTAGATTGAGGGAAGGTCTACATCGCTTAGGCCCCTGTTAGCAGGGAGTTCTGTTCCTTACAACTGAACATATGCCTAACTCAGTGACTGTGAAAAACAATAACAGTGTGTGCTAAGATTACAATGGCGTCAACTGGGTAGAATCACAAAGTAAGGTACCATCCTAAAATCTGAAGAAAGATGCTGCCATGAGCCACCTGGCTTCCTGAGCCCTCAGTCCTTCTCTGCCCAGAGCTGGAACCACTTGCCCCGTGCCCCCTCCAGTTTGCACTGGCACCAGTGTTCCTCAGGGGACAGGCAGAATGGCCCATTTTCCTGTGAGTCCATGTTTCATAGTACAGGTCCTCCCCTTCTGGCCTTGCCCTGACTCCCTGAGCTGAGGATTCAAGCACAACCCAGATCTTCCCAGGCAGGAGAGCTTCAAAGCCCCACCAAACACAGGAAGGGAGAAAAGCAAAGCAGGGAAAACCCCGGAGTCATTCCAGCCCTTGGCTACAGCCTCGCTTTATTCCAGGTGTGAGCTATTAACCTGCTCATTACCAACCAGTTAGCTCTGGTCTGGGCTATGCTTCCCTAGCTTAAGTCTCTGCTCCTCATCAGCCACACAGAGGGGCCCTTATAACCCCTGTCCATTGGGGTGATACGGTTCTTGGGGGAGACCTCAAAGGGTCTTCTATAAACAGGTTGTACACATCTTTCTGAGCCCCCTGCAATGAGTGCTGAAGAGGAAGTTCCCCCCCACCCCAGAGACTCCACAATCAGGGGTATTTATAAAGGGATTATGCTGCCGTTTGCAAGTTACGTTTTCACCAAACAGAATGAAGACCATGAAATAACCAGCTTTCCTGAGGTCCCTGCTGCGGGTCTAGAATCTGACTCGGCAAGATCTCCTTTGAGACCCATTATGTTTATGTCCAGCTGATATCGAACTTAAGTTTCTCAACTCCCACTCTACA
>NW_022436995.1:9910753-9924632 GCF_009761245.1 Sapajus apella
AGAGCTTTTTCAATAATCTGTTGCTTTGTAATATACCTTTCCAAAAGTGAATGGCTTAAGACAACCATTCTATCATCTCTCATGGGATCAGCTGGGCGGGTCTTCTGTTCCACATGATAGCAGCTAGGCTGCAGCCAACTGGGGACTGGCCTGGTCTGAAGTATTCAGGTTAGGTCATTCACTTGGCTGGTGCCTTGAGGGGGTGGATGGAGGCCTGGCTCAGTTGTGAAGCTGGGACAGCTGGGCCTCCCTGCCTCCCTCTCTTTCTCTATGTATATATTCTCAAGGTCTCTCCTTCTTCACAATCCCCAAAGCACAAAAATATAAACTTTGGGGATTTTTAAAACTTAGACCACAAGCAGCTTAGCGTCACTTTCAACACACTTTATTGGTTAAAGCAAGTCACAGACCAGCTCAGACTCAGTGTGGGAGGGGATCACACCAGGGCGGTGTGATTCGCTAGGGGACGTCTGATTCACTAGGGGACATCTTGGGATACTTGCCACCCCCTGACTGAATGCCCAATAGCATTTATGGAGGCCAAGGTCTGGTTTTCATTAGTGCCAAGATTACTACAAAAAACCTCAGCTGTCTCTTCCTCAGACTGTTTTCATCAAGAGCAAGAAGAACACACACACACACACACACTTATACCACCTGGAAAAACACCACTCAACCTATAAAAATTATTAAAAATCTCTAAGAATGTGAAAATGTGCATGTTTTGAAGTAAAGATTAAACCTCACTTTAGCTGTCCATTTAAAAAAGATGTCTTAAATACAGTATTTCATTTGATCTTGATTCCCATCCCCATTTTAGAGATGAAGAAACTGAGGCTCAGAGGTGATAAGCAATTTACCCAAAATGGTGGAGCTAAGCCTGAATAACCCCAGGACTTGTCCCTGATGCCAAAAGGAATTATTAGACTATGAATTAGTGCGGTGGCTCATGCCTATAATCCAGCATTTTGGGAGGCCAAGGTGGGAGGATCACTTGAGCCCAGGAGTTTGAGACCAGCCTGGGAAGCATAGCAAGACCCCATCTCTACCAAAAAAAAAATTTTTTTTTTGAATAGGAATAAATGTTTTTAGTCTAAAGAAACTGAGATCCTGAAAGGTGATAGTCCAGGGTCCCTCAACCAGGATCCTGATTCCCCTTTAGAAGAGAACAGATGCACAAGGCCTGATGCATAGTAGATGCTGAGTAAACACAAGCCCCTATGCCTCTTCTCCAACTAGATTTCTTCCACAGCTCACTGTCCTTGGTCCAAAGAATGCAGCCACTCTACTGTGTTATTGGCAGGATGGTGGGCATGACTGATTTCCCTTCTGATGGGGTGGGAAGGCTGAAGGGTGAGTTTGGAAAGGCTCTGTTCCCTTCATCTCACTCCTTTCCCCACTCACATTTCACCCAACAGTCGTTTGGTTTTTGAGCAATCTGTTCCTGGAAAGCAGAGGAAAGTAACAGATTGATGCATCGGCTGCGCGTGGCCAAGTGATTTATTTTTAATGTGACTAAACAAGACACACACCTGCCTATGGAAATGTAATCACTTTGAATCATCAGGGACTCAGATAGCCATTTAGGCAAGGGAAGGACAGAGAGGAAACAGAGGAGAGGAGGGAAGAGAGGGGAAGGGAGAGAAATAAAGGGGAGGCAGGGGAGCAGAGACAGAAGAGATCAGAAGGGGCTGGAAGAGAGGGAAGGGGAGACAAGACTGGGCCAGCTCCCTAAAAACGTTGATTTCAGCAGTGTCAGTGAAGCACCCTCAACTGGCCCAAATGCCCCTGATTTAGGTTTGCTGATGCCTGAAATTTCATAATTAGACTTTCATCCCTATGATTTAGCCAAACACATGGCATGTTCTCCACTAAAGGTTAAATGCAACAGAAGTAGTGTGTCAGACTACATCAATTATTTTCATCTCATTGAGAAAGAATGGATATCTTTTATGAAAGCAGGAGTTTTTCTGTGGGGGCAGTGGTATTAGTTCATTTTGCATTGCTGTAAAGGAATACCTGAGACTGGGTAATTTATAAAGAAAGGAGGTTTATTAAGCTCATGGTTCTGCAGGCTGGATAAGCATGGCACCAGCAACTGCTCAGCTTCTGGTGAGGCCTCAGGAAGCTTTTACTCATGGCAGAAGGCAAAGGGGGAACAGGCAGGTCACATGGCAGGAGAGAGAGCAAGACAGAGAGGAAGAGGTGCAGGATCTTTTAAACAATCAGGTCTCACCCTAATAGAGCAAAAACACACTCATTACCACAAGGAGGGCACCCAGCCATTCACGAGGGATCCACTCCCCGACCTAACACTTCCCACCAGGCCCCGCCTCCAACCCTGGGATCATACTCCAACATGAAATTTGGAGGGACAAAGATCCACACTATATCAGGCGGCATTAGAACAAAGTTTATGGGAGTCACCAGTGAAAGCACAGAAAGAAACTTTGGGGGCTCTGGGGGCTTTCTCCTTCATGGCTTTTCTTAATTATAACACCCACCTTTAAGAGCAATTGTTCCGTCCAGGCACTGTGAGTGCGACCCATTACATGTACTATTTCAATTCCATCTTCCCAGCAGCCCTGGAATTCTGTGCTGGTGTCCTCGTCACTCTCCAGGCGAGGGAACTGAAGCCCAGCCCGTCGTCATGTGTCTCAGCCCTCTGAAAGGAAACTCCAGATACAGCGGAGTTTCTCATGGGACGCCCCTTCTGCAAGCCTCACCAACACTACCTTGCTTGCAGAAGGCACTCAGTAAGTATGTGCCAACAGAGTGAAGTGGCAGGGATGGGACATGAACAGTCTAACTCCATAGCATTTGCCACAGTTTTCTCCCAGATAGTCCACTTCCTTCTCCCTGCTTCTCACCTGAATAGTATACGAAATTCATAAACCACTGACTTTGGGAGGGTAAATGTCCTCCATCACAGCTCCCTCCTCAATCTCCCTGGGTCAGCACCCGGAATTGGGCAGCCAGACTGCTCTGCTCCATACTGCTAGTTGTCTATTTCCAGATACCTCTTCCCAGTTAGGCTGTAATGCCTTTGAGGGAAGGCACAGCACCCTGCAGAGCCTTTTGCGGGGAATGTAGGAATACTTCTGAAAGCAACATATCTTTGTGTTTTCTATTAATACAGATTGTGGTAGGTTTTTTTTCTTGAATTTTATGTCAGTATCTTTCACCCTGCCCCTAGCATTTGGTACAGCAGCACATGAAGGAGATTATAAAGTCATAAGTTGGGAGGGGGGCATCAGATTGATAACATTTCGAAGATTGATAATATCTAGTGTGGGCAAGGATGGGGGAAATGGATACTCACACATTGTTGGGGAGGCTTTCTAGGAGGCAAATCATCAACAAATAACAGTGGATGAAACAAGATAAAAGCTTTATTTTTTTTTTCTCATACAAAAGTCTAAGCTAGTAGAAAGTCCTGGGAAGAAGGCTGGCTCAGCTCCACAAGGTTACGCAGGGACCCAGGCTCTTTCTATATACATTGTACCACCATCCCCAGTGGTGTTACCTGCATTGCCTGGTGGAAGCTGACTCCCACCACCACATCTGTTCTCTGAATAGATTTCTCCATGGGGAAAGCAGAAGTACAGCAAACAGCTTATTTTAAGGACCTGATTCAGAAATTGTACACAATACGCACTTCCCATTGGCCATAACTTAGTTATATGTCCCATGTAGCAGCAAGGGAGGTGGAAAATGTATTCTCAACTCATACCCACCTGAAACTCAGGAGATTTGTTGCTAAAAGGAAGAAAAGAGAAAACGGATATTAGGGAGACAATGACCAGTTTCTAACACAAACAGGAGGAATTATCAACGTTAAGAGTGCATATATCACTTGACCCAGCAATTCCAGTTCTAGAAATATATTCTAAGGAAATAGTCACACAACTACATAGAGATTATGTATAAGATTAATACTAGTGGTTTTAAAATATGTTCACAAATTCTTTGATACCCTTTCCTTCACAAAAGGGCTACAGTTAATGACTTACTCCTAATGACTAGAATGTGGCCAAGGTGACAATGTGTGACTTCAGAGGCTGGTCATAAAAGGCCCTATGCTTCTACTTTTCTCTCTCGAATGACTGGCTACGATGGAAACAGCCACCATATTGTGAGGACACTCAATTAGCCTTGTGGAGAGACCCACATGTGGGAGAAACTAAGGGCTCCCACCAACAGCCCATCCACTTACCAGCCCTGAGAGTAAATAGATCCTCCAGACCTAGTCAAGCCTCAGTTGACGGAAGCCCCAGTCAGCATCTGGACTGCAATCCCATGCAAAACACTGAGCCAGAAACCACTCACCCAAGAAGCTCTAAATTCCTGACTGGCAAAAAATGTGAGCGATTACAGATATTTATTATACTTTTAAGCCACTAAGTTTTGGAGTATTGTGTTAGGCAGCAGTAAATAACTAGTACAATAATTATTACTTCCTGTTTGTAATAACAAAAAAGAAAGAAAGAAAATAAAAAGTTTTTAAAAAGAAACACCAGAAATGTCAATAATGGGAGGTTAAATAACCTATGAGAAATGAGAAATCCACAGTTCGGAGTTTGCAGCTATCAGAAAGAGATAGAGCTGTGGCATAAAAGACCTGTATGTTCTGTCATTTACAGCTCCTTAAGACATATTAGTACATGAAAATGACAATCTGAAGAACCCTTACTGTATGGTCTCCATGACATAAAACTGCGAACAAGCTATGTGTACATGTATATATGTGCATGTATGCAATAAGCTTATATTTGTGCATATCCGAATGTGTACTTTCACATACATGTAAATGCATGGAATAGGAGTGAACGTTGCATACCAAACGGCAGGCAGTGGTTTTACCGGGGAGGAGGGAAGTGGAGTGGGGGAGGGGAGTTGCAATAAGGTGTTCACAGTTTACTTTGTAATCTCCTGCATTGTTTCAGCCTCTTACAATGGAAATGCATTTGCATACTCCCTGTGTGATAAAACAAAGAAAATCATAAAAAGAGAAAGACAGGCAGGCCGACAGCGGAGATGCAAGCAAGACGGGATAAATAGAAGCGGCATTTTACGTGCTGAGTCCTGACCGCTGGTATCTTATTTTACCTGTTTTTCCTTCACATCCCAACACAGAAAAGAGACACTTTGTTTTAAAGTAACGGCGAGGAACTGCCTCGCTGTGGCCTTCGCTCGCTGGGCACGGATTGCCCCTAGGGTGCTCGGAGGTGGGCTGTGGAGGGGGACCTTGGGAACTGCCCGACCTTATTCCTACGTTTTCCCGCTACGTTTTCCCGCTGGCAGTGCGCTCAGCTGTCGGAACGGGCGGGGCTGGAGTGTCTGCAGCCCAGGAAAAGGGCCGCGGTGGGGAGCCCGGAGCGGGCGCGGGTGCTGGGAGCGCTGTCGCTGCACGGGGCGCTCTGCGCTGCGCGCCCGGCGGGGACAGCACACCGCCCCGGGAGTCCCCAGACGCGGGAGGTCCCTGCAGATTTCGCACAAAGGGAGGAATCGGGTCCAGGGCACAAACAAGATACTGGAGGAGGTGGCACGGAGAGGACGGATGCGGTTTGCAACCCTACCGAGGTCGTGGCCGCTCGGGGCGGAAAAGGAGGCTCCTGTCTCTCTAGGGTCCAGCTTCACGATCACCGCGTTTGTCCTCGCCCTGCCTGGGCCTCCCCAACGACGGGAGCTTGGGTGGGGGACCCTGGACCCCAAGCCAAGGCTGAACTGGTGGGCCAAGCCCGGGCAGCAGCCAAGTCCCCAACTCTTTCACTGCTTCTCCCGCAGGCTGAGCAGAAAACCAGGAAGTGGATGGACTCCATCTCCGCAGCCACACCCGCTCGTTTGCGCTTACTGAACGAACGGAGGTCCCTAGGAAAGTGGTGAGACCAAGGGAAAGGGGGCATTTCGCTACCCTGTTGTTAATACTTTAATAACTCCTCGTTGCCCTAAGGAGGTCACCATCAAAACCTAATCAGGAGGCACTCTGGAGGCCCTGAAATTATAAGACTCACTATCTCCATCAATGTAATTTAAAAAACAAACAACAAACAAAAAAACTTCAAATGGAACTTTACCAAAAAGCAGATTTTCCCCTGTGAAATTATTTTAATAGCAACGACCAGCCCTTGCCTTGCCGCACACTAGCCTGTCCAAGAGAAGATCTAGTAAAGTTTGCAAAGCCAGTTGGGGATCTCCGCACCTTGCCTCTCGTCTCTTCCTGTACAGGCTGGGCTAACCTGTTTCCAGTTCCTCCGAGGCTCAGTCCTTCCTTGAGTTTCCCACTGCCTGGCATCTCCAGAGCCAGCATCTATTTCCACCTCCCCTTCCTAGCTTTCAGTCCAGGCTGGGTTCGACGCCTTCAGTGCTTTCCCCACCACAGGACTTAGCACACAGAGTAGGAGAATATTCCTGATTCAGCACCCTGTCTGTGCTGAGGGCTCAGAAGGCAGAGACACCTTGTCTGTTTTTGCTTACAGGTATGTTCTCGAACCTAGCATGTGGACTGACACACCCTTTGCTCAAATAAATACATCAATATTTGAAATTAACCATTTACCCATAGCAAAACATGTAGTACAGAATTAAAATGCATAATCCATTCCGGCCTATGCAGTACATTCATCCCATCACAGTATATTCAGCTTCTCAGCATTTATTGAGCACCTCCAAATGTGCTAGACAGGTAATGCTCAATACACATTAGTTTCCTCCGTGCTAAAATGGACTTTGTGTCCACGTAACTTTGCTGGAAACCTGAAGGAAACCAATTATCCTGCCCTTTCCCTGGGTGTTTGATTGAACTCGGCGTGTCCGTTATAACCATAGAAATATCTCCAACAGGCAATGCCAGCAGGATGAGATCTGCCAAGTGTTTAAAGTTTAGCAGGAAAGCTTTTTGCAAATGTCAACACTACCACTCTGTTTCCTGCAAACCGGCATTCTAATCAGCAGGGCTGCCTTTTCCAGCTCATTGAGCAACAACAGAAAAAAAAAATCCCAGCAGAATCATTTCTCTAGGAGAAATATACCAAAAGGCAGAGAGGATGCACTAACAATCAGAGCTACCCACTATGTGCAAGGTGCCATGGTTACTGCCTTAGTTATGGCGCCTCCAATCCTCACAACAAAGCTGACAAATGGGGAAACTGAGGCTTACAGGTGTCACACTTCTCCAACTGAGGCCTGAACTTGAGTATTTTCCGTAGCACCCCACTTCCTCTGGGGGAAAAAATTACCATTGTGCCTAGTAGGATATAATGTCTTAGAGTGGTAGGGACTTCAGATACTGGTCGTAGGAAAAGAGAATGACAGTGCTTCTCATGCCAGGGTTTCCTGGGACTTATATCTTCTTGCCTTCCTCCTCACTTCCCCTTAGAGGCCAGGGGTAGTGACGTAATGGTTTTGGAAGTTTTTGAGCTGAAGAAGGGAAACATTTTTTCCTTTTATTTCAAGGCAGCTGTTGGAGTGTTTGCATTTTGGGTTCCTGGCATAGCAGCCGGTAGCCTTGATGGGATTTCAAAATGAAGTTAATAATGGAAATTATACACTGGGGGCTTTCCAAAGAAACTGCGAAGAGAGAATGGCTTGTGCTAGGTGACTGAAAGTGTTGCATCAAATTATCACAGCTGGATATTGAGGCCAGGCCCAGCTGAAATGTTACAGTAGGGGTCACCTCTCAGACTTGGCTCTGTGCAGGAAGCATATCCAAAGAGGAGCTACATCCAAGGCAAAGGTATAAAGCCAGACGCAGAAGACACAGTACCTGGGTTAGCTGCCCGTCTTTCCCGGGGTGTAGGAGAGATATTTCATCTTGGACTCAGGCAAGCAGCTGCATAGAAGAGCCTGATTTCTGAGCAAGAGTGGGCAGCAAGTTGCCAATTCTAACCTCCAACTATCCCCAAGGCAGTATAGCCCTAGGTTCTCACCCGGCTGGCCACTAGCATCATCTGGTGAGCTTTGAAATACAGAGGCAGGGCTCATCCCAGATGGACGAAATCAGAATCCAAGGGAAAGGGATCCAGTGTCACATATTTTCACAGCTCTCCATGTGATTCTAGCTTGCAGCCAAAGTTCAAAAGCTCTGATACAGCCTCGGTGTCCTGTGATCACAAGAATTACTGGAGCACTTCCTAAAATAGTTTTGTCCCAGCCTCTCTGCTGTAGATCTTGATTCAGTGGGGCTAGCAGGGGCCCAAGATCTCCCTCCTTAATGAGCTCCCTAGTAGTTGTTATGATCAGATAAGCTTGGGTTCCCACAAGTGTAACAAAACGTTACATTCGCATATCATCATCACAGCCAACACTTCCGACATGCTACGTTTTTAATTTGTATGTACATCATTGTATCTCAACCATCATTTGACTGTAAGCTCCAAGAGGGAAAGGACCTTGTCGTATTTACTGGGATGTTCTCAGTATGGAAAAGAATGCAGGCAAATAGTGGGAATTCTGCAGATATGTGTTGAATAAATAACTGCATTTTTGTTTGGCATTTTGTCACTTCTGCTTTGTGAAACAAGGTAAGAGTGAGTTGTAACTTGTTCCATAGAAAATGGAAATATATACAATAATTTTATTTCACTTCCCTTTACAGATCTAAAGTCCTGCTGTTAAAAACAAACACTTCTTCCATATGGATCTTGATTGCCGTTAGTCATCGAGAGTCTTCAGGAGATCTGAAGACCCAGAACAAACCAGAAGTGTTGAGGGGGAAAAAGTGTGCAGAAATATCTGAGAGAAAACCCCCTACCCTTAGACAAATTTTTCTTCTGAAATTTTCTGCTTCATTGCAAGTTTTATGTTACCAGTTAAGCTATAGGGCCTAGATAGAAAATGATAAAGTGTTTTCAGTAAAGTTGATTAAGCTGCATGCTTTTATTTATGCATGTTCAGAAAATGTTTATTGTGGAACTACCATCTTCCAGAAAGTGCCAGTGAAAAATAGCACACAGTCTTGCCCTCAGTGACTAGCTTTCCCAGTGAGTGGGAAGCTAGCCATGGCACCAAGCAGTTACAGTGCAGTGTGATAACACGGGTCATCAAACCCAAGATGCCTTCTGCTGTAAGATGCATCGTTAATTTATGTACCACGAAGAAAAATGCTGCCAATTGAACCATGACATGTCATGGATTTTACTACCTATTCTAATTTCAGAGATGTGAAAATGTGACGGGGTGGAAGGGAGGTGAGGGATGTGCATTTTATTTTATTTTATTCTTTATTTTGAGAAGCAGGGTCTCTTTCTATCACTTACCCAGGCTGGAGTATAGTGGCGAAATCTCAGCTCACTGCAGCCTCAACCTCGTGGGCTCAAGTGATCCTCCCACCTCCTGAGTAGATGGGACTACAGGCATGAGCCACCATGCCCAGCTAATTTTTTAAACTTTTTGTTGTCATTGAGACAAGGTCTCACTCCAGTGCAATGGCTTGATCTCAGCTCATTGCAACCTCTGCCTGCCAGGCTCAAGCAATTCTCTTACCTCAGCCTTCCAAGTAGCTGGGACTATAGGTGCATGCCACCACGCCCAGCTAAATTTTTTTTTTTTTTTTTTTGTATTTTTGGTAGAGACAGGGTTTCGCCGTGTTGCCCAGGCTGGTCTCGAACTCCTGAGCTCAAGCAATCCACCTGCCTCGGCCTCCCAAAGTGCTAGGATTACAGGCATGAGCCATGGCACCCCACCATAATTATTTTTTAACCTTTTGTAAAGACGATGTCTCACTACGTTGCCCAGGCGGCTCATGCAGTCCCCCCACTTTGACCTCTCACAGTGCTGGGATTATAGGCATGAGCTACTGCGCCTGGCCAGAACATGCATTTTAGAACCGATGAAATATGTAAGGTAAATCAGATCTGAAGGATATACAGAATAAGCCAAAGGGTAGGGTATAGGGTATAGTGGAGACTTGGAAGAAGGAAGTACTGTGCAGAGGGGACAGCTCGTGCTGAGAGGTCTGGAGGGAAGAGGGTAACTGCTTATAGCTCAATAAGACTGGGGTTAGAGCCTGTGGGCTGGAAGGTGACAGACGAGGCTGGAGGGGAAACAAGGACCAGATCGTGGCCTGCCTTATAAGTAGATGGCCTTAGTCCCAGTTTACAACTGTAGGGCTTCTTTTTGATCTTAAGTGCCCTGTTGGAAAATAAATTATATGATCACCCTACTAATAAGCCATTTTTAGATGTGTGCTTTTTATCCTAAGAGAAATGAGAACCATGGAAGGGTTTTAAGCAGAGAATAACATAATCAGATTGTGAAAGTGTGTGTGTGTTGGGAGGTAGGGTGTGTATTGCTTCATTTGAATGTTTTTGATGAGCTAATATGTTCATACAAGTCAACACTTTAAAAAACACAAAAGTGAAATCTCCCTTCCACCCTGGGCTTCCTTCTACCCCTTCCACCCTACCTCATGGCCCACCCAATTTTACTCCCTAGAAGCAACTGATATTATCAATTTCTTGTGGGCCCTTTCAGAATTTTGTTTTTCTTTTTTTTTTTTTTTTTTTTGAGATGGAGTCTCACTCCATCACCCAGGCTGGAATACAGTGGCTCAATCTTGGCCCACTGCAACCTCCACTCCCAGGTTTAAGTGATTTTCCTGCCTCAGCCTCCCTATAGCTGGGACTACAGGTGCACATCACCATGCCGGCTAATTTTTGTATTTTTAGTAGAGACGGGGTTTCACCATGTTGGCGAGGCTGGTCTTGAACTCCTGACTTCTGGTGATCCCCCTGTCTCAGCCTCCCAAAGTGGTGAGATTACAGGCGTGAGCCACTGTGCGCATCCCCTTTCAGACATATTTAACGCATGTGGAATGAAATCTTCTTTGCCTTTCAAAAGTACCTACTGTTTTCTCTCTAATCCTTTATTTTCATTTAATTTGCCTACTTTCCTTATTCCTCTCACTATCTCTCATTGAGTTTCCAAGAGTATGTGTTCCCCTTTTACTGCTTCAAATTTTAGGCTTCATTTTAATAGTGAAGGTTGGATAGTTTTCTTTTTTTCTTTCATGTCTTCCCTGAGCTCTGGCAGCTCAGGATTCATTTCCTTCCACTGTTTCGTTACCTCTTCCCTGATCTCTCAGGTGTGTGTTTTCTTTGTGGAGGGAATTACTTTGCTACGTTTTCTTAATTTTCTCATTAGAATTTTCATCTGCTCCGTTGGCAATGTTTTTTGATGAATCTTTTTTACGTGCTGTTTTCTTTTTCTTTTTTCTTTTTTTTTTTTTTTTGTCCTTGGTTTCTTGTCAAAACTTTGTATATATTACTCTTTATTGAAGCAGACCGCCCCTCGCCCCCAGCGTGGACCTCGGGTGTGAGAGAGTCCAAGACTGTCTTCCAGGTTGACTAAATTTTCCTTATGACCCAGGGTTGCTGTAAATTGACTAAGTCTTAAATTCTCTGCAACCAATGGTGAGGATTCCCCAAGGCAACGTCTCTCCTCCCCTGTTGCCACAGAAACGGACCATTTGCTACAACTCTGGCTTGCCTGAGGCCTGAGCCAGCAGAGCTCACTCCACAGCACCTGCACCTGTTCTCTGCTGTCGCACACAAGGCCTCTGTGCATTCTGCATCCAGGTGTACCCCTCCCCTTCGGGAGGAGTATTTTTCAGGCTGTCCCGAAGACTCTGCAGCACTACGTCCTTGATCCACTTCCTCCTGCCACGTCTCTGCTGAAGCTCCATTGCTTTTGGCAACTCTTCTACCTATTTTGTGGTTTACTTGTCTCCTGCTTTCGCTAAAATTGGAATTTGTGTTTTTATCTCTCAATTCCTTTTTGGTTTTGGATTATTTCCAGAAAATGAAGAGAGGATTACTAACTTTATGCCATCTTCAAATCAGAAGTTCTTAGATTAGCAAGATCACGTTGGCTGTGGCATGGAGAATGGGCTGGGGGTGGAGAGACTGGAGATTGGAAGTCCAGTTAGGAGAATTTTTTCCTGCACTGGGGAGCTGGTGTTAGGACAGAGGGAATCCAAGATCCAAGACGCATTTCAGAGCTAACTGCTGAATCTTACTGGCTGGTTAGATGTGTGTTTGGGAGTGCGGGTGGATCAGGAAGAAATAGGATATTTCAGAATTGGCTGCTGGAGGCTGCTTGTGATGTAACGTGGAGCTGGGCTTCCTGCCTGTTCTGCAGCTTCCTGCTGCATTCCAGCCCGCATCTGTGTGGCTGGGCCCTCTGGGAAGGTCATAGGAAGTCCTAATGGGGCTATGAGCTTCCCAGCCCTTCCCTTGAAAGTCCCCTGCAGATATCTGAATGAAACTCTTGACTGCTGGAAACTTTCAAGAAAGCCTGAGGCAGTCAGAAGCCAAGTTGTGGTTCCAAAATTTCTGGCCTATTCATCACATCTGCCTGATGATGAGACCCGAAGATAAAACAAAAACAAAAAAATTGCACACAGAACACTCTGTGAAATTGTTGATTTCCCAGTGTTCCCTGCCAAGTCCTGGCTAAGGAACACGGAGAGGGAAAGGGGCCCTAACAGAAATCGTAGAGCCCACTCCCTGCCTCCACAAAGGCTTTCCAGGTCATCCCAACTACAAACATTGAACAGAGAGCTTTCTCTCTCAGATTCTCCAGACGGGGAGCACTCTGATTCTTTTCTTTAATCAGTCTACAATAAGTCCTGAGTAGTACCGACTTTTTTTCCCCCTTAATGTACAACCAGGATTGAAAACTGAGGGCTCCGCGACCTCAGAGATGATTAGAGTTCAAGGTTAGTAATGCGCTGGCCCCACGTCTGTCCGCCCTTGTGCAGTGACACAGCTGCCTGCCTGTGTCCAGGATGAAATGTCTTCAGTTCTGTTCCCTGGGATAGACTGACAGCTGTGGATACTGTGTCTCCTCTTGGGATGTGTTTCTTGACTTCCCTTTTGTGGTTGCAGCCAAGCCCGGTCTCGGTGCTTTCCACGCAGCTCTGACCACAGAGGGTATTTCCAGTCCTCTAACAGAAGCTGCTCCTTATCAGCGATGTCTTTGGAAAGTTACCTGCAATTACTAAGCTAGCTGTTGGGACTCTTAAGGATTTACTTTAGCAAGAATAATATGAGGTCTTTTGGTCTTTAGGGACCTCTATTCCTAAAATCACAGAACCATGGCTACGCTCTACAGTGGAATAGTATGCATTCATTTGCAAGGGTGCTTATATAAGACAGGGTCTTTAGGGGGTTTTAAAAAACTTGGGGGGTGGTGCTTATGATATGGGGAAAAAACCCACAAAAATCGTGTAATTTCGTGTACGTTAAAAATATATGTAATCAAGTGAAAAGAGACCTCTTGCCCTGCGTTCCCTACGATCCCACACCCACCACTATTTCCCTTCCAAGTGATGAAAGGAGTCGGGAACTTGAGTACAATATGCTGTTTTGTCAAGTTAATAAAGGATATCTTGTCATCTGACCTTGGACAGAGAGGATGTAAATGTTTTCCTGGGCTAATAAGGTCAGAGTGTTTGCTCACAGGAAATAGAGCTATGGGTATAGTAACAGGAGGAATATCAATTTCTTATGTGGGCCAAATATTATTTGTGTGGTTGTATTTTCCTTCCTGGAAAAGATTAGGTTTTGGAGAATGAGATATGTTTTATTTTAGATGCACCATTGAGTTAAGCAGCTACAGTTTAAGCGGAAGTCCTCCTTTCCCCACCCCCCACCTGGCACCTCAGGGAGCCCCTCCTCCCCACATCTCCCTTCCCAGAGATCCCCCCTCTCCTGTCCTGAAGCAGTAGCTGCTGAGGAGAAAGAGGTGAAGAGCTAGAGAGGCAACAGGAAAGGGGAGACAGGGAAGAGATCCACGCAGAAGACCTTGCGTGGGTCCCTGGGACTTCCTCAGATATCTGCCCCCACCCTCCCATTTCCCCCAGTAGGACTCCAATTCT